>NC_079157.1:32886901-33186901 GCF_947563725.1 Argiope bruennichi
GTCCTCGTCCATTTGAAAATTTTTATTTGTTGGACCAATCTCGACAAATTTCAGTTTTAGTATGTATAAAAAAATCTACTAGATCTGGTACTAGTGTTCGGATTCTATTATATTGAACGATTTTTGGTTTTTCTCTTTTTGTAACTCATACAGATGTATATATATTGTTTCCTGTTGAAATCTCTCTACTCTTAGGGGTTAGTTTCTGATTGATAAATCATTCAAGTTAGGAAGTTAAAACGTGGCAGGAAGTTGCTTCTGGGAAATGAAAAACTCATTAAGAACGTATTTTTTGAAATTTTAATTAGAATTTAATTAAAAGATAAAAACAGGATTTAGTTTTGCCATATCATCAAAGCATATTATTGAGTAAAAAATATTTTTACACCATTAGGTTTAAAAAGATTGTTTGAATTCCAATTTCGCTTGAGTTAATGCTTTTTCTTTCTTTACTTTTTTAGTTTTAATAATTTTTGGAAAATTAATCTTGAACTCAGTTTGAAACTGATTGTTTAAAAATAAAATTCAAAATAATATAATTTCACTATTGAATTGTTGAGTCATTTTAAACGTGTTAATGTTATGATTTAAAAGGGGGGGGGGGGAGTTCTTCACTTTTCAAATTCAATTCAGAATTTTTCAAACAAAATTCAAATTTTTAAAGCAATTTATTGAATAAGATTCTTCACTTGATAAGTGTTGTGACATTTTAAGGCAATGCAGTATTTAGTCTCACACTAGCTTTAAAAATTACTATTTAAAAAAAAAAAGCATTAACTGTTATTTTTTTATTTTCATTTTACTTGTAACTACAGAGCTGTTTTTTATCTTCTTGAATTTCTTTCCATTATTTATGAAAAATAGGAATTGTGAAATCATTTCTTCCTAAAATATACAATCAACATTTTACTTACTTTTTTCAAACTAAAGTTATAAAATTTTATTTGTTTTTGAATAGAGGTTGAAAATCAGATTTTTAAACATTTAAATTAATAAACATTAAACATATAAAAAAGCCCTTTATTAAACATCAGAAATAAGAAGTGATAACACCATTTATTATTATTATTTTCTATTAAAAAATTTGATCTGAAAATTTCAGTTAGAATATTGCATTGTGCTGTTATCAATTTCTGGCAGTTTTGCCAATCTTATGATGTTAGTCGTCCTGGTATACATTAGCTTTTAACTTTAAAAGGCAGCAAATAAAAAGTTCAAAACTGCTAAATATGGGAAGTTAGAGAAGGAGGAAATTTTTATTTACGTCCCATCCATGTCCAATTTCATTTGTTGCAGCGTATATAAAAATCAAATACAAAATTTTTGGTCATGCTATGCATCTTTATCCATGCCAATGTAAATTCAGAAATGATGTATCCATCCAAATTAATTGGTAATTTGTTCATTTAAAAAATTGTTGAAAAAAGAAGCCAGATTTTTATTGTTAACCTTAAGAGAGAAAAAATTAATTGACTGATTAAATCTTGATTTAATTTTTTAATAATGATAAAACTATGATCGTTTTTGATTTTGTTGAAACCAAATAAGTTTTACAATAGATGCTTTTGCAGTGTTTCAGAAAGAAATATTAAAATTCTTATGTTATTGCAGAAATAAAATTTCAAAAATACACATTTAAAATTAATTTTTAAAAATTTCAATAAAAACAAAGCTTTGTTATAATACACAAAACATCCTATGCTTAGAAAATTAGCAGGTATAAACGTAAAAAAGATGCTTGATTTTTTTGGGTAAGGTGCTTAAAAGTGCTAATTTTTTTGAAGCATTTTCTCACTACCCATCCTGGTTCTGCAATGATTATTAAATCATCGGCAAAATCCAGTTTCGTTCAAAATCTTAAAATGCCTTGCTTTCTTTTTACAGAATTTTTCATTTTATATTAGGAGAAATTTGATTTTTATTAAATTGAAATAATTATATAAGTATGTTATGTAAGCTATTAAATACCAAATTTTCTAATTCTAAATGCTCGGTTATAAGATAGCTTGCTCACTCATATTTATTTAAACATTTCCATAAAATTATCTTGAGAAAAAATAAACAGCTTCGGATTCAAAATTTCCATTACATATTGAAAAAAGAAATAGCTTTATTGTATTTAATTAAACATTTTCTTAACATTTCAAAGAATTAAGAATAATACTGCAAATCTTAAAATATTACTTTACATAAATGTAAATTTTATATAATTTACATTTTTTATTGCATATTATTTTAGATATCTATGGCATTATTACTGCTAATAATAATAATTCTTTAAGAGAGTCCTATTAAAGTTATGATAATTTATGAAAGTGTATTAAATTTTGAATAGTAATGTGCTTTAAGGAGAGAAAAAATTATGATTTTAGAGAACCTGACAGATATGAACGTGCTGAAACTCCTAGTATGATGATGCGGCGATCTGAAATGTCAATGCATTCAGAAGATAGAATGCCTCACCGAAGTGATATGCTTCCTCATTCCACTTCTATATCATCTTCATCCCACCGTAGCCATGCTGCATCAGCAGCTCATGATGATCGAAGAGATCATTACGAAATGGCAGATCGTGGACATGGCGGGTTAGTATAGCAGATTGCCTTGTGTCAGAAATTTATTAATGTAAAATCTTCAGTTCCCCCCCCCCTTCCCATTTAAATTGTCATATTTTAAATAAATCTTCCTTTTTTTTTTTTTTTTTTTTTTTTTTTTGCACAACCACTTACTAAGGAATCTCATTGTCATGTCATATATCCTATTCATCTGTTATGTCCGGAGATTAAGAACACCTAAGTTCAAACACTCCCCTCAAATCAACAAAATTATCTTAATTAGTTACAAACCTTGCTTTAAAATTGATCTTGAAAAGTAAAGCTCACATCAAAATGTTATAAATTTTGCACTTATTTAGAAATGTAACTTTATGTACATTCAAAATTGTTCTACTCCTTGAATAGTTTCTACTCTTAAGAATTTACCTTCTTTTAAGAATATGCATTCAAGGTTTCAGTAACATAACTACCTGTATGTCTAATGGGTTCTTGAATGCTATCAAGCAGCAATAATTTTGAAGGTCATAATATGGATCATTTCATTGAATTTTGCCTAATAAATACATTGAACTAATAATTATTATTATAGTGTTGATGTGAGGGGTTATTTTTAAAAATATTTGAATTTCCATAGATATTCTTTGATATCTCCTCAATGTATTTCGAAATTCTGTATACTGAACAATATTGTGGAGATGTCGTAACAATGTTGATGGGTATTTTATGTTAATAGGGTTGGGATATTTGCATTGAAAATTTTATGTATTTATTTTATGACTTTTTTAAATCAATCTTAAATGGGAATATTCATAATAAATGCACGTATTATTAAATAGTAACAAAGTTGAAATTAATATTACATTCTTTTTTTAAGATGTTAAATTTGATATAAAGTGCTGTAAACATCAGATTAATGAAACTTTAAAATTTGCATGTATAGTAAAATCAGGAATAGCTCGTGCTTGAGCATTGTGAACTGCATCAATCTTTAATTTATTAGTGTATAAACTTAATAATTAATGCATTTTACGTTCCAAATAATATTTTGTAACCTTTTCTTGACAAATCTCTGGAGAGGAAAATATTGTGGTTCAGTTCTGTATTACAGTATACTGTAACATTTATTTCCTTTCAGTTTTAACCTTTTGAGATTTTTATAAAGTACAACTTTATTGGAAAATCTGTTGTCTATCAGTGGCTTTGTGGTTATCTAAGACACCTTTAAGGATGTAGATTTAGTTGATGGAACTTAAATTTCAAATTTTAAAGAATATAAGTTTTTAGTTTCCTACAGGTTTTGTCTGTAAATGTTGAAAATTACAAAAGAAGAGAGAATTAGGAAAATTTCCTCTACCCACATATGTATTCTTTACAATTCTATTGTGATCTGTTGTTATGACTTGACCTTGAATAAAGCAGCTTGGAAGAATATAACTTCTTAAAAAATATCATTACATTTTTTTTTTTTCTTTTCAATTTTACTGTAAAATTTTGCTCCTAAATGAATTCAAAAATAATTTTTCTATATGTGTATTTATTTTATTTACATTTTGTATTAATTTTATTCTATTTTTATACATGAAAATAAGCATTATGGGAAAAATATTAAAAACTTAATTTTTTTAAATTTTATTTCAATTTTTTTAAATTTTAATTTTTTAATAAAATGCTTATTTTAAATAAAGGTATGTTGAATAAATTATATTATTAAGTATTGAACTGCATAAATTAACAGAAATGGGAAATACAAAAAACTCAATCATCGTAAATATGTTCATAGAAATTTTTATTGAATCAATTGAAATTTGGCACTGTAAATATACATCATTGGATAAAGTAAAATGCTAAGTTATTGTTCCGTAATGACAAAGCTCAGGCTACTACTGAATAGAGTATCCTTTGTAATTAAACAGATTTTAATTGAATAAAGTGTATGCTGTTTATATTTGTAATTATATTTGAAAATATCTTATTAATTGTGAGAGATCTGTTTATATTGAGTTTGATGATTAATTACCTTCTGGCTGTCTTTTTACCCAATATATGTTTTGCTAAATTTTGTGATAAAAAGTGTAAAGTATGATATATTATTTGGAATTATTGCTGTACAAAATTATATTTGCTGCCACTGTTAGATCAGACCAATCTTATTCTTCCTTTCTATGTTTTTATTGCCCCCCCTATGCTATGTTTCTTGAATTCAGTTTTATCTTTCATTCATATTTATTTCAGTCCTCCCCCTGTACCAAGTCATTCTAAACGGCCACCATCCGTAAAATCTCCTTATGATGGTCAACATAATGAAAGATATAGAAGTCCTAGCCCTTCGAGTCGATATCCTTTGACTGATGAAAAGCGTTATGCTCCTACTTTGCATGAAAGATTCAGTGCTGTTGTTGATAGGCACAGAACTGAACCAAAAATAAAATATTCCCGGGAAGATTTAGAAAAAATAACCATTGACATTCATCGTAACTTGAAGGCACAATCACCTACTTTAAGGCGCATTGTTGATCCAAGTGATGTGAAATTAGTTCGTCGAGCCAATGAGGGGCATCGACCCATGTTTGATCGAGAAGAAATCAAGCAGGCTGCTAGAGATATGAGAGAAGATGCTTATTATGAAAAAAAGGCAACCTCTGGAGGAGGAATTTATAATTCTACACATTCCACAAATCTTAGAGATGTAGAAAATTATGAAATCACTCGTCATAGGTTTGAGACTCATCATCAAGCATTCCAAGCTACTAGTGGACGTAGCCTCAGTGATCGGTGGCAGAATCCTGAGTCACGGAAAGAAAGTACAGCTTTGGATCAAGTAAGCATTGAAATTTCTGTTTCTTAACAATATGACTTCGAATTTTGGAGATATTTGATCAAAAGAACATTTGCACAATTTCATTTTTTTTAATAAAAATCATTTTAAATATTTCTATTTTAAATAATAAAGGGTGTCTCAAAATTAATGTAACATTTGAATTTGCCACCATTTGACAGCTAATAGTTTAGGGTTAGTAAAAATGGGGTATTACACAATAGAACAACGTGTTAATGCAAAATTTGAATTAACTAAAAAACACATTTTAAATTATTCTATTTTTATTGAATTATGGAGTACTTAGGATAGGGTTATGTATGGAATAACACAAAAGGCAAATTCCTCCATGTCTTTGCTTGCATGGCTTTTGTTGAAATTTTTCATGACTATTTTGCTTAAATGTGGCTAATTTTCATTGATGCAGTATTGAATTTCTTCTTTCAATGCATATGTACTTATGGGTATAGACTTTGACTTCAAATAACCCCATAAAAAGAAATCCATTGGTTTTAAATCACATGATCACATCTCAAATTTTTACTGTGGCCACCAGACTTTTTTTTTGGGGGGGGGGGGGGGAATTGTTCAATAATGAAAACATGTTGTTCTATCATGTAACACTCTTCTTTTACTAACCTTAAACTATCAACTGATTAATGTTTTGTTTTTTTAACAGGGTGGCCAACATCTTACTGCACAAATGGTGGCAAATTCAAATCTAAATTTTAGAAAATACCCTTTAGAAATATTTTAATTATTAGAAAATTGATCAGAATAGTCATTTATTGTATAAGTTTAGATAGAAAAATTTAGATTAAAGTATAATTTAGACTTAATAAATAAATGTTTACGGTGCATTTGCATTGTTATTATTAGAATTTCTTGTATACTTCTTTCTTAAAACTGCTTTGTATCTTAAATGTTTTAATTTTAGGATGATAGAGAGTATGAGCGACTGCACACCAAAAGAAGTTTTGGTGATACTCGATCGTCAAAATCTGGTGACATGGATTTTCGTTCAGAAAGATATCCAGGTGTGTTTAATAGAATAAATCTTTTGAAAAAAATTTTCACACATATTTTAATAATAAATTATTTTATGTTGAATTTAACTCTTTTTTTTTTTTTCTAACTTTTTGATAAATTGATGTTTTTTGGTGTGGTTATAAGTTAATTTGTTAGCTATATCCTTTCGATTCCTAATGATATCAACATCAGATAAGTTGGCATTTTTTCATTGACACGGATAACTATTCACTTATATATTATTGTAATGTTATTCTAACAACATTTGGTTTTAAATTATTAGTTGAATTTTAATTTGTAATTCATAATGCTAGTTATTATTACTACTTCCAAGTATTTTAAACTTTGGAAATATATATATATATATACATATAAAAAATCCAAAGTTTAATGAAAAATATTATTATTAACTAGCAACATATAACATTTTAAGTAATTATAAAGTGCCTCTAGTGAAACATATAACTTTAAAATTACTTTATATAATTGTGAAACCACTCAAAATGACTAAATTATTATTTTTATATAGTAGAAATTACCAATTTGGTTTTTTAATGTATCCCACGTCTCTTTCTCTTTTTGTATAAATTTGTTTTCTGCAACATAATGAAAGTATATCAGTATTTAGATAGCAATTTGCTATAGTAATAAAGCAATTTGCAATTATATTGAAGCCAAATATTAATTTAAAGCATAACTGACATTTATTTAAAGTTTTCTCTTCCTTTCCTTTATTTTTTATTCACTTGTTTAAAAAAAATTTATTTGCAGCTGGAGAAACAAGTCGAAGTAGATCGGATTATCCCGACAGCCATCATCGTACACATTCCCCTGATATTGAACCTAGGTAAACTGTCACTATTTTTAATATTTTAATTTATTCCAAAAATTAATTTTTCATTAGCATTCCATTATACAAAATACTTGTATATTTTTCCTTCAAAAAGGGAAAGAAAAAAAAGGTATGATAAAGCAAATAGGCAAAAAATATGGTATAGAATATAGCAAAAAATCTTGAATTTTATGGAAACAAAAATATTTTCTGAAAAGCAGGCTAGAAATGGTGAATGGATATTGATAATTAATCAGCAAGAAGCTAACAGCCACCATCTTGAAAATTTCAAAGTATAATAAATCTATTTTACTGAATGAAGGACATCATTCAAGGCTTATTGTGAATTAACATCAAAAACTGACCAATTTTCTAGGGTGTACAGCATTACATGTATGAAAAAAAAAAATGGGGGGGTATCCTTAGATCTGAGCTTTTATCCTTCTTTTTCCTGGTCTCAACCCTTTATGGATTTTTCATTTGTGAACATATAGCAGTTGATGCATGAGACTTCTGTGTTCTCCCAATCTACTGTATTTCTTTTTGTTAACTTATAACTCCTGACAAAATGTGAAGCAATTCACTCTCTACTGCCATCTGATCATGATACATTGTCATTATTATTCTTGCTATCTCTTCTAAGACATGAAAATGCCCCAGGTGGATTCTTGTTCAAGGTCACATTATTGCATTCCAAAGCAGTAAGTGCAGTTTTGTGACTAGCAACAAACATACCAAACAGCTACAAAAATTAGGTGAAAATTAAGGATACATGGGAAACTATATAAAGATATATGTATATACATATATACAAAAAAAACATAAATAGAAGACTTCAAAATATGTTAAAAAGTAACCTTTTCTCAAATCTCCGCTCACAGCAATATGGATACTTTATAGCAGTTATTTTTTAGCATGGTTTTAAAAAAATAAACTAATCTTATTCCAACATGAATACAAAAACACAGGAATTGCTCCTCATAACAAAAATCAAAAATAAATAAGGGAGTTTGTTATGATATTAAACTGAGTAAGGATGACTTAAGAAAAGCAAAAGTACTTATTTTTTAATGAAATCAAATTATAAATGTCTTCATAATCGTGTTAATTCATTTGATCAACAAAATCGTGTTGTGTGATTTAAAAAAAAAATTATTTTACTTTTTATTTCTTATATTCAGACTGGAATATAATAACGTTATTTATTTAAGTACACAATTATTGAGTCATATTAAATGATTTTGAGTAATATTTGAAAATATCTGTTTTGGCTTGAAAAATTCTTTGGTAATATCTTTTTTTCAATAATTTTTGGATATTCGTTATATATAATATATTGGTAAGAAGTTTTGCTGATGACTGGATAATCAATGTTAGAGGTATATTAAAAAGGAAGACATTTTGCATTCTTTAAAGATATATAGTTACTGTAAGAGATTAATTCTGCCATATGTAAAAGTAAACCATAAAAAGTAACTGGCCATTTATGAGCGATGTTTTGCAGAACAAGTGGCAATGAGACACCATGATATCACTTGCTGGTTTTACTTGTATCAGCCTATGTTGAGTGCTTGTTTGGAGAAAACTTATATCTACAAGGAAGAAATTTGAGCCAGGTAGCTCTGTCGAATGTGACTCCGAAGAGTTTGAGAAAGTGCCTGTGGAGACTCGATTGATGAGATTTTGTCTGGCCATGCTTATGGGGCTAGAGGTTATAACAACATTATTGATGAACTCTCAGAAAAACATTCAGAACTGTCAAAGAGCTTTAGGAATTGCATTCTGTGTCACAGCAAAAAGTTACAGAGGAGAATTGATTATGCAAGGAAGAAATAATGGAAACAGCAACCTTCAGTACAATAAAAGAAATGTTGAAAGCTTTTAAAATTGTGACATCCTGTATTAAGATGCATCACCTTGATAAAGCAATAGGTATGCACTCTGCAAATTCATTTAAAGATAATGCCGTGATTCATTTTTGCCGAATTTTGAAGCATAGCCAAAGGCAGATGTCTGTATACCTTTTTTTTTTTTTTTTTTTTTTTTTTTAAGAAGAGGGGGCATGCATCATAGATATTAAATTATTTTTATCAATTTGTTTGATTTTTTTTAATGAAACATATTGTCTTATTTTGCATGGATTCCTAGAATTAAAAGTTGTTCTACTTAACAAGTGTTTTGCTTTACAACAGGGGTGTTTGTGCTCCGGGGAAACCCCGGAATTCCGGGGATTTTGAACTTCGATACCCGGAAATTCCGGGGATCGTCGTTCAAAAGGAAGTAGGAATAATAATGAATTATTTATTTTGATCTGGGTAATTTTGTTTGCTTTGAAAGCAGAAAACGCAAGGTCAGTGTGTGTGGTGAAAACTTTTCCTTTCTTTCTCCAAAGGCAGTGATAATGCGTGAAAAGGGGGAAAAAACTTCTTTTTTGTTCTTTCCTTATTGCGAGTTATGACTCATTCCCCCGGTTCTCGGACATTCTCTTCTGGATTCTTTTCGGCAAGTAGGTGAGGCAGAAAAAAAAGGGAGAGACTTCGTTCGACCAGATGTGCGATCACGTGACCTGGGTTCAAAGGTCTTTCATTTCTCTCCCCCCCCCCTTCTCGAAACTCCAAAATGTCTTTAGTAAGTTCGTAAAAGTTTCCGGGGATTTTTTGGGGTCCCACAAACACCCCTGTTTACAAGGAGTGGAGTGTTTAATCTCTTAGATGTTTGTCTTTCTTTTCATATTCATCTTAAGTTTTTTTTTTTTTTTTTCCAAAATTATATTTTATTTTTTAGTGAAATTTGCAATAATTTTTGTTGATTTTCTTCTCGTTATTTATCTTAAGAGAATAACAGTCTTAGAATGTTTATATAAGACTAGATTTTCCATTTGAACAAATTTTAAACACTTATTTCATTTTTAATTTTCTAGGAGTCTTATTGCACACAGGAAGGAGGGGCCACATTCAGATGCCAGAAAGAAGCTAAGCATGAGAAGGGACAGTGACCGAGAACTTCCACCTATTGGTCACTCTGATGGTAGAAGTCGGTATATGCCATTGTCTGAAAAACGCTATTCTGACAGCTTAAGCAGAGGTAAAAGAAACATGGAACAGACAATTGCCTTTGTTTTCATGATTACAAACAAATTTCATCAACATAAAACTATAATTAGAAATCATATATTAAATATTTACAAAAAATACTTCAACACTTTGATGAAGAAAGCAGAAAAACTTCAATATTAGGCAAAACTTAAGTTGATAGTGAGAGAATATGATCAGAACTTTTTCATAACAAATGATTTTAGCTCTATTTATTTGCAGTGATTCGTGAGTTACAACAATATATATATATATATATATATATATATATAAATTAAGCCTTGATTAATATCTTAATTTAGCCACCACCACCTTCCTGTTTCAATTCCTTTTTTTTATTTAATTATTTTTAACATGTGCTCTAGAAAACAGGAATTAACAATTTTTCTCATGCTCTGGACATAGGGATAAAAAAATCACTAATGCTTACAACATTTTTTCGATGATACCTAAGATTTCCATGCCTTAGTCTGCACATGTCAAAGAAATCCCAATCAGTTTCTCTTAGTAAAATCATTGAAGGAAAAAATTGTTTTATCATTTTGCTCTGAGATTGCAATCTAAACTGATATCAGTTTATTATGTCTCCTATAGGGAAATAAATCGGATTTAAAAATTTCAAAAGTTTCTTCTTTTTGTCCATGCATCTGCTAAAATTAAGTTATATATACATGTGTTAAGCAAACATATGAAATATTTTCACTATTTAAATGAATGCAATGAAGAAATGCTATTTATATGAGAGGCAGAGATTTTATTAATTAATGCACAATTTTTGCTTCCCAAAGATGGAATTTACCCATTTGTATTGCAATTCATAGAAGATAAAATTTATCTCATTAAATATAAATAGTTGTGGAATTAAATGTGAACTTAAAATAGTGAAGAAATGTGATAGCACTGTTTAGAAGCCATATAATAATTTGAAAAGTATGTTATGAAAATCAAATATGCTACCCATATTTTAGTTGCAAAGTTCAGGTAAAAGTGTCATAAGTAGAAAGCTATCCTGCATTTTAAATATTTCAAATATTTATGATTTTTAGTGTCTCCATGTAATTTAATTAAGATTATGATATTGGTAAATTTTTGAATATTTCTTTATATTCAACGCTTTTATGCCTATGTTGGAAAGCAGCAATCTGGGGTTAAATTATCAAATTGGGGTTATTATATACAAATAATAAGAATACTTAAGACTAACTAATCAACTTCACATATTAGTTTGTTCGCCTATACCATTACTCACAATGATTCTTTCACATCAATAAAATTTTAAGTGGGCAAGTTGTTTGAAACAGTTATATGGCCTTTTATTAATGTAATAACTGTTATTTTTGAAAGATGATAGATAAATTTGAATATTCATATGCATGATTTATCACAAAATTTCTCATTCTGAACAATTTAACCATTGCTGTATAATGTGTTTTATTTATTATGCTTTTCCCCATATGTATGATTTATAAGACAAGTAAAAGTTTTGGAAAAAAATGAAATTTTAGTATTTATCACAAATTTTCTCACCCCGAACATTTTAAACATCACTTTTTAATTTGCTTTATTTTATCATTACAGCTTTCCCTCTTTCAGAAGGAAGACAACTAGAACAACCTCAATTACGAATCACAATTATAAATTTAATGAAATATTATTTGTACTTAAATAAGCATCATTAAAAAGCAATTGTTTCCTCTTTAAAATTAAAAAAAAAAAAAAAAAAAAAATTCCGAAAGTTATTCAGGAAAAATGGTGGGAAATGCAAAATTTGACTTTATTTTTTAAAGAAAGAGAAAAATTGGGAGGGGGGAGTCTCTGGAGTATAAATTTTCACCATTCAGAGTATACATGTGTTAAATGTGGCAATTCCTAAATTTGGAGTCTTTTTTGTGAATATGTTTAAAAATTCTATGAAAGAATTTAAACAGAAGCTGATATTATGCTTGATATGTTTAAATAGTTGAAAAGCATCATGTTGATCACAGAACTTCTAGTATGGAACTACCTCACAAGTGGACTACCAAAAGAAGATCTCCTATGAAAGAAGAGAAAATGTCTGAATTTTCTCGAAGGCCTGATAAATATGCTTATAAATCATGGCCTGAAGATTTTCCTGGTCCACCACGTAATTCAAGCTATTACGAGGTAATGCCACATTCCATTTCTGTTTTCTTAACTAATTAGAAATTCATTATGAAAGAATAATTGCTAATGTGATTAATAAATTATTTCTTGATCTTTTAGACAAAAAAAATAATAATAAACAAAAATTATGTACTTTTGTATGCTACCACAGAAAAAAATACTCTTCTTTTTTTATTTTCCATTTAAGATGATAGTAAATCAAAACCCTTTTCTAATGTGATTTTTTTCCTCTTGTTAATTATTATTAGCAATATTTTGTCATATTTACTTAATTGAAAGTATCAAAGGGGGTATTTTATAGGGCAGAATTTCATCAGTTGTAGTTGTCAAAATATAACATTCATGATATGTTACTTATATATGTTATAGCAAACAGCTGAGATCCATTTTAATGTTTCATATTTTTATGATTAATTATGCTCCAGATGGGATTTGGGCTATTTAGGTAATGTTATTTCTTAAAGGAAGAGAAAGCTGGTAATGCATAGTTACTATATAAAGATGTAAGAATTCTATTGTAATAAAAAATAATTTGAAATTTGGATTTAAATTTACAGTATTACATGGTGACATTATTCAGAGGTCTAGATAATGTTCAACTTGGTCTAGTTGGCATTATTGAATATTTCCATGAATTATCTTTCATAAGTCCTATAGAGTTCTTTTCTTATATTCAGCTTGTTCTAGAGTTCACTTTTAACAATCAGACAGGCAATACTTTGTTATATAAATATGAATGAATTGGATATCTTTGAATGTTATTTAACTACTTTTTACAATGGAAATAATAATTAGTTGACTGATTCCAACTTTCTATATCGACATTCTTTGTTGGTATATTATTTTAATAAATTTCTCGTTTTCATTTTTAAAAAAGCCTACTTCTTTTTTCCAGGGTAGTCATGAAGGTATTGAGTCATATAGAGGAAGAGGGAGCTCCAGACCATTTCGTGGTACAAGAGGGCTTCGTTCTCGTGGTCGAGGCAGTTTTCCATCTCGTTCGTTCTATAGAGGTGGGTACCGAAACTCCAACACGTTTAGAGGAAGAGGAGGATCCAGAAGTAGGTTTTTTATAATACATTTTGGCTTGCTGCATGCCAATGCTGGGATCATTTGCAAAAATTAGCATGGAATGGAAGCTGGAATTATTATTAACATTTGAGAGTAAATTTCTTCTACTAAAACGCTTGGCCCTGTTGATTTGTTACTTTTTTTTGTTCTTTTATTTCTTTTTTTACAGTATTTGTCTAATCCTCATTTGTAGCCTCTTGAAAAATTTTGTATTTCTTGGAGATTGTTATTTACATACAATCAAAGAAAAGAAATAATCTTAGTATTTTTGCTGTTTATTTTGTATTTGCTGTACATTTTCTTTCTTTTTATTCTTTTAACTTAGAATTTTTTAAATGTAAGCATTTAACTTTGCATCAGTATGCTTTTTTTGCTATTTTATATAAACAAATATGTTTATAATAATTATTATTGCTTACATTTTTAACAATTCTTCCACTGCTTTGCAGGAGGCAGATTTTCACCTGGTTTATGGGAACATGATTTGTATTCTCGATCATCTGAGGATCGTAAAATTGTAAGCATTTTTTAAATTCAATTTTGGGTTGTAATTTCATTTTTCAAATAAATGAAAATCATAACATAGATTTGATTAGTGTGACCTTTTCAATTTTAACAATAATTATAATTCTTCTATTGCTTTTCCCGCATCATATTAGTTAGAATTTTCTTGCTTCATTTCAGAAATTATTGCAATGTCTTAATTATAATGCTTCCTACTTTTTGAATAGTTTGTCTATTTATACAAAGGAAAATATATTGATTTTTTGTTTACTGAAATTATCTTTTTATTCTTATTGGGTATACTTATTTTTCTAATAATGCCCTATATTAAGGTAACTTCGAAAAAATGTTTCTTTGAATATTAAATGTTTAAAAAATATTACTCTTTTACAGGACCTTCCTTAATTGTACATTGTGTTGCTGTCTCATGATCTCTTTGTTACTGAAATGCCATTTTGTTAAATATTGCAAATATGCAATTATATACCTATTGCTAAATAAAATGTTTATGTACTATCATGTTTCAGTAATTACGTTCCTTTCTGATTGCATATCACACTTTTTATATTTTGATTACACATCATACAAGCAAAATACATAGTCTGAAATAGTTTATGATTCTGCATCTCTACTAATAATAAAAAAGAATTTCTTTGTATTAGTGCTGGGCAGTTCAAACAATTGACTTAAAATTATCAAACTTGACTCGTATATACTTTAATAGATGGGAATGTGCATCTTAAAGCAATGTTTTTAAATATATTTAATAAACACAAAATAATTAAAAAAAAAAATCATGATGTTTTTCAAAATATTACAGCACAAAATTATTTTTACATAATTTTATTTAAAAAAAATGTTTATATTAATATAATTTTTTTCCCTTTATAAATATTTTCTCGATTTTAATTAACTTTGGCAAATAAAGATTAAAGGATAAGGAATTGAAATGACATTTGCAGACTCTTCATTATCCTTTGAGGAAATTTTTGTGTTTTTTTACTTATTCTTTTTGACATTGCTTTAAGGGCATCTAATTAAAATCAATTATGCATTGTGAGTAGGAGAGTTTAATTCATTCCTTTCAGAATAAATTTGATAGTCTATATAATGCCATTTTTAGCTTAAAATGTAATTTTTGCTATTTAATTGTGGAAATCTAGTTCTTTACTCATGTTTTTAATCTAAGAGTAATCCATACATAAAAAGGATTGGATTAGTCTTGAAATGGGGTCCATTTTCTTAGAAAGTCGGCTTTTGGCAATTTTATGATTCAAAAAGAAGATTAGTTTCTTTTTCTTTTTTGTAAATAAATATACCTGAATAGTATGAAGACTTTTTATTTCGAATGTGAGGGTAATAAAGTTTAAAATATAACTAAATCTTTAAAAAAATTACATTGGCCATTTCTTCCAATGCTACTCAAAAGTGAATAAATGTTAAAAATATTTTTAAGTTATTGATTTATTCTATTATATAAAATGTTTTGATTCCACAGGTATCAATATGAATACTTTTTTAAAATAAAAAAAGGACCAATTTTTTAATAATTATTTATTTCAATGCAATTTTATGCAGTTCATTTATGTTTCATGGTAATAAAATGCCAATACTTGCCACAGATGGTGTGAAAATCTATACTAATAAAATAACATGTGTATGTATATCTGCAGTGTCCAGAAAAATGTTTCTCGTGGCATTCATAAAATTGAAATTTGGCATATAGGTAGTAGTAATGGGGACGGGGGGAGAAAACGAATTTTAAAATTTAATATTGAAAATGTTTTGCTTAATACTTTGCTTTGTTTTGGATGTGTTTCACTCATATTTGATTGTTTCATATTTACAAAACGATTAGGAAATTGAAGGAAACAAACAATTATCGTACTAAAGAAAGGAAGGCAGGAGGTTATTTTTCACGATTTTTTTTTTTTTTTTAAATTTTAAAGGTTTTGCCATTCTGATTCTAGTATTTGTTGAAGTCAATAAATATCGGAATTAATAAATATAAATATTCTATGTCATTTTTTGAACGTTTCCAATTTAAATTAAGAATGATTAAGATACTTTTTTCGTTAATTTTTAATTAATTGTTGTCCAGCTAAATTTAAAAATTTCCCTCACGGATTTGTAGCAAAAAACGTGATTCCGAGATATAATTTTTTTTTCCCTGATTTGATAAGAAGCCAAATCAGGGAATTTATTTTTATATAATTTAAATTCTAATTGCATCGTTTGCATGGAACTTCCTAATTTCATTTTCTCCTCTCCTTTTTACCTGTCTGCTTTTGCAGTTATATTCAATTTTTATCGCCTGTAATTCACCAAATGATATCATTGCCATAAAGAAAATAATATGTGCAAAATCAGTATTATTTTCTTTTCTTCATTTTCATTGATTGGGGGTTATTGTTTGTGACTTTAATTTCTCTGATATTCATCATACTTTAAAGTAATAATTCCTAGTGAAAAATTATTTTTTATATTATGAGTTCAGCAAACATCAAATAGTTGAAATAAAATAAAGCATTCTTTATTGTAATAACATCAATTCATGTGATGTAATTACAAAATTGTGTTTGTCATCTAAATATATTTCTACATCATTTAAATGTATTCTGTTTTTAACTATTATAGTTAAGTTCTTAACTTATTTAATTTCTACGGTTAACTGTAGAAAAAAAAAAAAGGTAATATATGAGATTGTTTTCCTTTTAACAACCCAGAGTTTGAAAACTGAAAATTTGCCATGAATTTTTTTAACCTATGTATAATGCTCTTTTGGGCCTTATTCAAATAATATTAACTTCTGCACCAATATAATATTAATCGACTTATTTTTAAGAAATTAAAATAATTAAAAATTTAAATAAAGTAAATTAAAAGCCAGTTATAAAATTGGAAAAAAAAGAAAGAAAGAATATAATGAAATGAAATTTGCTCTAAAAATGTTAACGAAATCGAACATTTTTTATATAAACAGTACGGTAGTTAATATATTGGAAGAACAAATAATAAACCAATGTTAACTTTTATATACGACATTGAATTATATTATTAATAAAAATATGGAGCAAAAAATTATTTACAATTATTCTATCATTAAAAATATTATTTCTGCCATTAAAAGAAGGGGTTGCATAATTAGATTCAAAGTTTTGAGTAATGCAATCATTTTTGATATACATAAACCTTTAGCATCTAAATTTCTATGCCAATTTTAGTAATATACATATTTCAAATAATTATATTGATTTTAAAATTAGTAAGATAGGAAGAAAAAATATTGGAAGAAGGGCAAAAGTGATGGTCACATTTCCATGAAAAATCTAAGTGAAAAAAAATTAATGCATTTGATTTGCACATTCATTTTCGAAATGAAGTTCGTGGTTATTTTCAATTAATTTAAAGCACAAAGAAAATTAAAATCTTATTTAATTAAACATTGCAAACAAAAAATAAATGCATTTAAGCTATGTAATAGATTAAGGTAAACAAAGAATTTTTCAAGACAAATGCAAGCTCACATGAAATGACAGCTGAAGTGCAATAGCATTCTATATACAAAAAAAAAAAAAAAAATTAAGATTTGAATGTTATTCGGAAACTTTGTAGCAAAAATGTTTAAGGCTTTATTGGTTTAATCTGCTTTCAATTGGTTTAATTGCATCAGCCGTTTCATTCTTTGGATAATAATTTTAATCGCCCATTTTATAGAAAAAATACCAATAGAAAGGCATTATCACGTTATAAGCGTAAATAAAACTTTGAAATTAATATCGAAAGATAACTGTTATTTTTATCGTAAAGTAACAATGGTAAAAACAGGCAAATATAAGATATAAACAATTTGTTTAAATTTTTTTTGTCGCTATAAAAAACATTGTTACAAATTGTGTTAAAAATTTACTCTGAAGAAAAAAATTAAAAAAAGAAAAGAAATTATGGAAAATAGAATTGGCATCACTGTAAGTATATATAAATTGTGTAAAAATAACCTATAGTTCGATAATATATAATTCGAAGTTAATGACGAAGGGCGTTAAAATTTCGATTAATTGTTGTTTATTAAAACTCTTTTAAGCCCATTCTTAATTAGAGCTTCTTATTCAAAAAATACCGAATTTGGTACTTAACTCCAATGATCTGACTTATAGAAAATTTTGTTGAATTTTGAATCATATAATTTACAGAAAGTACAACCACATTTAAACATCAAAATATTTTCTGCAAGAATTTTTACCGAAATTACTCAGACAAACAGTTCTCTAGCGTGATGCACACTTCACAGCATCCGAGCTATCCAGCAATTTGCATCCGAGGCACAATGGGTTACTCACGAACAAGGACATTAATACTGGCAAATCTTTCAGATAGTAATCTTGCAATTCTGGCGTCATAAACATTTTTTATATTAGCATTCACAATATTATAATTTTAATATTAATAATATAACATTATTATTATTTTTATTGTGGAAGTTTTATTTTTGTTTTATTACTGCTGCTGTTAAATCAAGTCCAATAATTCTTTTAATGCTAACTTAAATCTTAAATGTATTTTTAATAATTTTGATATCATTTCCACCCCCTACATCACCCCTCTTTTCCTTAACTATTTTCGTCAAATCTGACCTTTCTTATTTGCACGTTTTTGAAATTTTCTTTTGTCAATTACAAGTAAAATTTCTAATTTCAGATATTTTTTTGGTGGAAAAACATTTATTAAAAGATTTATTATTATAATTATTATTGAAGTATTGTCTTCTCTCTTGGATTTTGAATTGGATTCGTCTCTACTATCTTAAAACACCACTGTATATTAGTTTACTTAATTACTTTCTGTAAATTGTTCGATCCAGAAGTCATTCAAAATGTTCTACAGGCCAGATCATTGGAGTTAATGTATCAAATTTGGCATTTTAGGAATAATAGGAACTATTTACGAGTTTTAATTAATAATAATCGATTGAAATTTTAGCGATCTCTTTCATTAAAATCGAAGGATATTATAACGGAAGGATTATTTTGACACGGCTTAAAAATTCAAAAACGTTATCTTTCCAATGATTAAAAAAATTCTATTTCACGCTATTTTTTTTATTTTTATTTTTGTTTATTATTTTTTTTCATCTTTTTCTTCTTCTTTTGACAATGTCAATTTTAAACACAATTTATGGCAATGTTTTCTGTCGTTACAAAGATGTTTTAATCAGTTTTTACTTTTTCCTATACGGAGTACAGTAATCTTTAAAAAACTTCAAACTCGGGAATTTGACAAATCTCCACGCTTTAGACTTCCATCAGTTAGAAAAACACATTTAGAAAAATGTCCATTTGTCTGTGAGCAAGATAATTCAAAAGCGCTATGATCTAGATGGATGAAATTTTGTATACGGTCGTCTTTACAAGAAATTTGTAGATTTCTGTTAAATTTTGAGCAAAATTCGTTCAGAGCAAGTCGGTCTGTCCGGCTGTTTAAATATAATTTAATGCGATAACATTATAACTAATGCGATAAAGAACAAATTATCTCTGCATTTGGAAATGAAGTCCTTAACAAAATTAAACATGATATAAAAGCATCCATGTACTATAGTATTCAAAGGGATTGCACTCCTGATATTTCCCATGAAAAACAAACTTCAGTCATTATTAGGTATGTAAAATTGGAAGAGAAAATGTTAACTATAAACGAGTCATTTATAGGGTTTATTGAAGTAACTGATGTGACTGGAGAAGGACTAACAAAAACTATTGAAAAGATTTACTGAGCTTGATTTAGATATTATGAATTGTAGAGGGCAAGCATATGACAACGGTAGTAACATGAAAGGGAAATATAAAGGTGTACAGTCTAGAATACTTTCTCTAAACCTGCATGCAATTTATGTGTCATGCCTATCACACTCCTTTAATTTATTAATCTGTGATGCCGCTTCCAGCAGTATATATAGTAAAAAAAACTTTTTGGTATATTACAGCGTTTATATTGCTTATTTTCTGCAATGGGAAATTATGCAAAGCATTTAAACATTACTCTTCATCCATCATGTGACACACGTTGGGAAGCCAAAATAGATTAGGTGAAAGCAGTGTATACACAGTTTGAACAAATTTGTAATGGCGAAGAATTTATTGATGTTTAAATGATGTAAATAACGATAATACAGCGATATCCGAAGCTAAAAGTTTATTAGGTGCAAGAAATGTAATTTATTTTATGTTTAATTGTATGTTTGCAATATTTTCCAAAATTAACACTATCTATCAACTATTTCAAGCAGAAACAATTGTTCTTGACTCGACTTTCAATTTAGTCAATAAAATTAAAACTGAAATCCAAAATGACGAATCAAAACTACTTGCACATAATTTGAACATTCTTCTGAAAAACGAATTCGAAAAAGGAAAAGATTATGTTCCGAAGTTATAAAAAAAAATGTTATATTTTTTTACACTGTAATTGATACTGTTATTGTACAAATAGAAGATCGATTGCCGGCCTCCTGGCATAGGGATACCTTATCTGCCCCGTGATCTGGGCGTCCCGGGTTCGAATCCCGGTTTGGGCATGGTTGTACTTCATCTGTGTTCTATCTGTGAGGTGTGTGAATGTGCCCCCCTGTGGGGTTGTGCAAGCGAATGTGTGTGTTTTATCTTCATATGAGCTAGAAGTCAGACTTCTGCCCACGGGTGCTCAGGGTATTTACCCTCAGAAGCTACTGCACCCCCTTTCCGTGGTAACGCGGACACAACATCATAATCAGAAGATTTATTTAAAAGTATACCAAATAGTATTTCTAATTTGAAATTTATCAGTGATATAACACCTTTAGAAAAATATGAATTAGAGATATGTTAAATATGAATTAGAGATTTTTATAACACAGATGTAGATGAAAACCTAATCCAAGAAATTTGTTTGTTACGGGATTTAATTTTGAATGAAAGAGATGTAAATAACGCACAAGACATATTGCAATGCATACTAATAATAATTATAATGTGTTATTTGTAAATGTATTAACTGTGTTAAAACTTTTCTTTACGTTGCCAGTTACTGCTGCAAGTGCTGCTAATATAATTAAAATTAAAAAGAATTACCTTCGGTCAAGCATGTGTTCAGAACATTTAAATGCACTTGCTATATTAAGAGCATCGAAAAAGAAATTGCAAAAATTTGTCATTTTTCTAAAGTAATTAATGTATTAGCAAAAAAGAAAAAATCATGCATTAAATAATTATACATTAATAATATATGCTCAGATTTTTTTTTTCTTTACAAAAAAATTAGGGCCCCAAATGACTTCTTGCACCAGGCCCCTTTGAAGAGAAGGCCGGCTCTGACCATAAGGCCTTTAATCTACTTTGTCAAAACCGGCTATATGGGATATATGTTATATGGCGACGATTTATGTTATGAATTCGTAAATTTTTGTCATTATAATTTTTCAAATTCAAGTCATTATAAGATTCCTCCATCAGATTTATGATTGTCAACGTGACTGACTTTCTGTATGTGTGAGTTTTACAATAATTCTTTGTCAAATATATATTTTAAATTCTTTTTTATTTTTTTAGGATAAAAAATATATTTCTTACGTATATATAAAAAACATTTCAGTTGTTGCTATCATAAATACACGTTCTGCATGTTCTGAATTTGATGCTTGTAAGGAAATTTTGGAGCATTAAAACGCAAAATCAAAAATTAGGTGTGTAATTTTGTCAAACTAAATTAAAAGTTCATTATTTTTTTAACACTTGAGTAGCCTCTTAGCCGATACAGTTCCAAAGAACTGCACCGTTGCCCAGGGAACACCACGTGGAGGTGGGCTACTTTCGTTCCCCGCCCACCCACCCTCCATCGCTGCATCCGAAGACAGTTCTGATCTGAAAACTGCATCGGGCAGCCGACGACAGTTCTGATGTTAAACTGCGTCCTACTGCGACCGGTATCTCACTGGAATATCCAAAGCTAAGCAGAACTGGTAGATCGCAAAGGATTCTACAACTGGCACTCCGACAGGAGCCATCCGTGCAGGCAAACCCAGAGCAGAACACAGCTTGTAGACCGTATAGGATTCTACAACAGGGATATCTGACTTCTGGATTGCAGATGGAGCCAGTTTCGCTGGAAGTTCTAAAGCCTGGCAAATCCTAAATACCGTGTAGGAGCGAACCACTGGGACGGATTCTGCTCTAGTCGCAGGTGGATCAGATGCTGCATCAACATCTTGATCCAAATCGGGATCGAAAAACAGATCTCCGATTGAGGGTAAGTGGGGGAACATGTAATATTTCAACAGTTCCAAAATCGTCCATAGGACGATCCATACAATGATGGCCGTAGCCTCATTGAAATGTACACAAAACGCACCAAGCATAGCTCAGCAAAAAAAAAAAAAAGTCACACAACGATCAGTTGCAAAAAGAGAAATTATTCTTAACAGAACAGCAGAAGGTGGATTCATTGTTTCATCTATTATATTATTTGCATTTTGTGCATTTGTTTAACTTTAAACAGAAATATTTCTGCTAA
Source organism: Argiope bruennichi (assembly GCF_947563725.1). Taxonomy (NCBI): domain Eukaryota; kingdom Metazoa; phylum Arthropoda; class Arachnida; order Araneae; family Araneidae; genus Argiope; species Argiope bruennichi. Next base: position 32,909,489 of record NC_079157.1, read on the forward strand.
CAACAATAATAAGAGTGATTGTTGAAACCTTCTGCATCCAATAACAACTGAATTATAACCAATGATTATTACCAAGTTAACAATGGAATAAATCTAATAATCAAGCATAGAATACTAGAGGGGGGCAAAGAGAGGAGTTAATATTTAATTAAATTATGTTGGTTTTAATTTATATATTTTTTCGAATATTAACTAGATTTTTCATGAGGGATTTAAAACGAATACTATCGATCGAGATTGAAATTGATTAAAATTTGTAAAAAATGTGTTGAGTAAAATTTGATAACAAATTTCCTTTTTACTTAATATGTTAAGAAATAAGTTTCTGCCCTATGCTGTATTTGAGATAAATTGCCATCTCATATTAATGTAGTAATTATTTAAACAAAGGAGGTGGAAGGTAAAAGAAAAGAGAAGAAACGCGCAAAAAATATACTGAAAGATAAAATTCACGCGAAACTAATGCAGAAGAAAACATCAATTCAAGAAGTACCAATTTGCAAAATCCCTTACATGAGCGTTTAGTGCTTCGTAGAATAATGAAGAAAACCGAATATGCATTTTGGACGCTCATTTGTCAACCAAATGAAATTCAAAATTCCATACCAAACTATTTTAATGATAAGATCAATTATCAGATTAAGTCGCTGTTACTACGTTTAACCCTGTGAACGAGCAGATCGACAGACGGTCAATCCAAATTTGAACTATTTTAGATATTAAATCGTCGGCATGCTGGTCTAGGGGTAGCGCGTCTTTCCCATGATCTGGGTGTCGCGGGATCGAGTCCTGGTTCGGGCGTGGTTGTTGTTTCCCTTGTGTTCTATCTGTGAGGTGTGTGAAAGAACTCCCCTGTAAAAAGGGGCTGTACACGCGAGTATGTGAGTGGCATCTTCATATGAGCTAGAAGTCAGACTTCTGCCCTTGGGTGTTCAGGGATCTTTACCCTCAGAAGCTACTGGACCCCTCTTTCCGTTGTAACGGGGACACCACATCATCAGATGTTAAATCTGCACATCAGTTATTACTCATTTGGCGTTCTTCTTTTTGTTGCTATCGTGTTAAATTACTTTCGGACCACCGAATCGACAAATTTCCTCTGAATGCACTTCGTTCAAAATTTGATAGAAATTTAAAAATCTGAAGTAGAGACCATAAACAAAATTTCATCCATCAAGCTGAAAACGCTTTTGATTAATTATGTTCGCTCATAGGCGTGATTTTATTTTAAAAAATAAGTTTCTGGGAGATCTAAAACATGCTGATTCGTCAAAATAGGAATTTGAATTTTTAAAACTATTATAACTGCAAACTACAAAACTGTACTTAAACTATTATGTATAAACTATATTTTTAAACTATTATAAGTCCTGGCTAGGCACACCGTCAACCCATTCTTATTTGATTGACTGTTAATGAGTTTTCAGAAAGTTGGCACGATTTTGTCATTTTTTGCAAGTAACTGGACATTAATCTTAAGTCTTACCGAACCTTTAATTACTGTCTTACTATAAACAGTATCCAGAAACTGAATTGAAGCTTCAAGTGGCACAAATAATGCTCAAATCTGGGAAGTGAAAAGCAATCATTCATTTTGTTAACATTTAATAATAGGGAATGTATTAAATATAATTAGTATTTTGTAGCTTTTTTCATTTTCTGTTAAACTCATCTTTAATTAAAAATTTGCTTCATACATGAAAAAACGTAATATTTTGAAAACTGATGATATAAATAATTTATATACCTTCTTCCTACATTTATCCTTTAAACTTAATACATGATTTGAGTCTTAAACCTTTAGAAATCGCAAAGACGCCAGAAAAAATTTAAATTTATTCTAAGCTGTTGAAGGTGTTTGAGTAGGCTTTGTCACAAGACACAAAATATGAATTGGAGAACTGTTCCAAAAACTTTGTTAAGTTTTATAACACAGATGTAGATGAAAACCTAATCCAAGAAATTTGTTTGTTACGGGATTTGATTTTGAATGAAAGAGATGTAAATAACGCACAAGACATATTGCAATACATACTAAATAATAATTATAATAAGTTATTTCTAATGTATTAACTGTTTTAAAACTTTTCTTTACGTTGTCAGTTACTACAACAAGTGCTGAATGCTCTTTGAGCAAATTAAAATTAAAATTAAAAAAAGAATTATCTTCGGTCAAGCATGTGTTCAGAACGTTTAAAGGCACTTGCTGTATTAAGAATATCGAAAAAGAAATTGCAAAAAATTGTAATTTTTCTGACGTAATCGATGAATTGATTGAAAAAAGCAATCACGCATTAAATAAATATACATTAATAATATATGTTCAGATTTGTAATTTTTTTTTTTTTTTTTGTAAAGCAAAAAAAAAAAAAAAAAAAAAAAAATTAAGGCCCCATATGACTTTTTGCACCCAGGCCTCTTCGAAGAGAAGGCCGGCTCTGCCTGCAGGGCCGTATTATCAAATGACTAGATTTGGTACACTGCCTAGAGACCAATATCTTTTTAAAGTATTATATCGTTTGAACTAGCCGCCTTTGACAACCAGCTTCTTCACCAAGATTACAGACTTTTTAGGTTGTTAAATATTAATGTAATATATATATATATATATATATATATATATATATATATATATATATATATATATATATTTTAAATTTCACTTTGTTATTTCATAAGACCGAAAAACATAAATTTAATTAAATAAATCAAAAAAAAATTATAATGCGTACAAATTAAAAAGTATTATGTACTACGAAATAAAAAAAGTAAGTAAAAATCCAAAGAAAGCATTTTTTTTTCAATCTTAATTTTAACAATAGCATGCGATTGAATATTTTGATGGTTGAGTTTGAACTTCATCATAATATTAACAATTGTTACAAATCGTATATTACATTTGTATATATTTGTACAGAACACTAATCCAACAATATTTCTAATTAGTCACTTTTTTGATAGTTTTGTATTATGTTGTTTTATTTGCTTTAAAATATTGTTTTATATTAAAGATAATTTAAACTGAATGAAACAGGTTGCCATTTTTTTACGATTTTGTAAAAATTATTCCAAAATTTACAATTTGAATTGCTTTATACGCAAGATATTGGAACCAGCTCTTCAGAAAATTGTTCATAATTAAAATTTGAAATTATATTGAATTAAGGTTAATAAAATATTGAATTAAGGTTAATAAAAAATAACTAATTTTGAAAGTTAGGCAGGGCAAAAAGGGACATAGGACTAGCATTGACTTAAAGCCATAGAAGGCTTAATCCGGTCACTGCTATAATAAATACATTGCACTTATTTCAGACTAGTTTCCGCAAGCGACCAGCTAATTCACCATGGATATTTATTAATGTGTTTTCAGATAATTCGTTTAGGTAAAACTAATGTCCGTGATTCTGCCAAATTATTTGAATCAAAGCCGTTTATTTATTGTTACGAAATTTCCGGGGTTCGTTGGATAGTGGGAGTTACATGGTGTGGAGAACGCTCAATCAGCAGGTGGCAGCAGAAAAAAAAAAACAACGACGTTTATTTACACGAAGACACATAGGACAGCACAAGGACGACAACTATATACAGCACAGAAGACGATTATCTTCAGCCTAGACGTGCAGCATACAAAAAAACTCTAATGCAGACAGTAGCGCACAGCTTAGTTCAGCACTAGCTTGATTCAGTCGCTGCTCCGCTAATCCCTTTAAGACCAGTTCTTCACCGTCGATTCCGACTACTCTTTCTGGCAGCTACGGCTGTCTCCTTATATAGGTCTCAGGAGGCGGGGCTAGAAGCCCCTCAACCAATCAGGAACGTTCTAGGCGTATCTCTGTTCCTATTGGAAGGATCGGGAAAATTCTCGATGTTTCGGGTATAATCTATTTTGGCGCCAAAGTCGCCAAACTCTGGAACCTCCGAAGCGACACCGGACTCCGTCCAATACAGATGACTGTAAAACATTCTTTCCGATGGGGGAACCAACTATGCTGGGAAGCAGCATTACAGATTTGTAACATTATTTTATTTAATAATTTTTAATATTGAATTAGACGTTTATTTTTTTTTTCTTCAAAGCCGTTTATTTATTTTACTTAACCCTTTTAAAGGGCCATTTTTTTTCTAGTGATATTATTTTAAAATATTTTTAGGCTTGAAATTAGAATAAGAAAAGGGATTCATTTAGCTTATTAGATAAATTTAATTTGATTAATTGATTAATTAATAATTAAGTAACAAATCAAGACACATCATTTTGTCTGAGATAAAGAACTGAAGCATCTAAGTTTCTGACTTACTAAAAAAATTTGTCAGAACTTATGCCAACCTACATAATTTCATACAAAGATTGATAAATTTGGTGGGAAGCATACTTCCCACGGCCCTAGAAATGGTTAAATTGTGTTACTTAATCTGTGTGTTGTGTACATGAACCTTACTACTGGAGGCAATTCCCTAACATCATAGCGCTGCTAAATATATAAATATCAACTTTATCTATCTTCTAAATTTCGCATTATTCTAACCACTTTTTTATTTGTCTTGCAAATTATGCAGATATTAAGCAGAATTCTTTTTCCTTAGCTTTCAACAATGGAGGAAAATGGCGCGATTAAATATTTGGCAAAATAATGAAAACGCGTTGAATTTTCTGGCAACGGTGTAATCTATTGTTGAAAATCAGGCAAAAATATATATATATTTTTTTTAAAATTGTCGAAATTGAGTAAAAATTTGCAAGATTGCTGAATTGGTAGGATTAAAGCGCAGTTTTAAACAGTTTTTTTTTTTAAATTGTAAAACTGTGTAAAATTTATTTTTGTACAGAGATATATTCGGAAGTTATCGGAGAAAACGGTGAAATATGGCTTAATTTTCAATTTATTAAAATTCATGATTTTTTTCATTTTTCGAAGTGCACAATTTCACCCAGCTGAGTAATATGTACCAAATTTGGTAGCTATGGGTCAAACTGTTTGGCATGTACAATGCCACCACACACACACATTCATCGTTATCATTAATACTAATCGCCTTTGGCGACTTTGGTTCACCGACGATATTGGTTTTTGCATAATTCCAGTTGAATCGCTTAGATATATTTTTAGATTTATGATTCTCTTAACTTTTCATGCTTTAAAGCCGTGTTATTTTAATTGTTTTATATATGCTCTGTTCATTGAATATATAAACCTTTCTAATGGAGACTGGTCCCATGACGTCATAGCTTTATTAAATGCCTAAATACCCGATTAATTTATCAAAATTTATATAAACTAGAGTTTGTCTCAATTAATAAAATAAATATCCAGTTCATTTATCTATTAAATTTCGCGAGATTGTAAATTCACTTTTTTTAATTGTATTATGAACTACGCAGACAGAAAATTAAACAGAATTATTCTTTTTTAGCTTTTAATAATAGAAGAAAATCACACGATTAAATTTTTGATGAAACAATGAAAACGATTTGAATTTCAGGATAACAGTGTAATTCTATTGTTACAAATTAAGCAAAAAAAGCATTTATATGTAATTAAAAAATATATATAGCTATTGAAATACTTTTGCTTTGTCGTAAGCTTCTTTTTATTGATTGAATAACTTATTTTTGCACATTTAAAATTGTTTTCATTTATAACTTTAATTCGAAAATGTTTTAAGAATTTATGCAAATAGAATTTTCGCTTAAAAATTCTATTGTCTTCGGTTTGTCAAATGGATTCTTTCAAATCTTAACTGAAAATTCGCAAAGAAAGAAGTTAACTGTAAATTAGTAAGCTATTAATTATACAAATTAACCTAAAGGAATATTACAAATTTTATCGCATGAAAATGCATTTCAGATAAAATTTAAGCAACTTTTATTACGTACAATTTAGTCTCGTAATATATTTTCACGTAAAAGTCGAAATGGTTTTTGTGAATTCGTAGACTTTATTATACGTATTTGGCATGAGTTGAGGATCTAAATTCAGAAAGTGTCATCTCCGCCTTTTCGCGACAGTGATGTTGTCATCTAAGTCGAAAATGATTCATCAGTCTTTGAGGAGCAAAAATTCTTACTTGCACTTTCTATCATACTTGAAAGTTTAACTAGATTTCGGCGGTCAAAAACCTGTTTTCGAAAAGAAACATTCCATTTTATTCTCGATGGCTTTTGGAATAAAACTAAAAAATCTTTGAATAAATTGTTTGTTGAATGTTAAAATAATAACTTAAAATATAACGTTCAAAATAATATCTTTTTAAACTTTGCAAGTGTGATAGCAGTTTTAAATAATATTTAAATTACTTCATTGATCAAAATTTGCGCCTTGTCAAAGATTTTTAATACCTAAATTTGTCACTAACAATTTCTATGAAATTTTTATGTCATAATTCTCTAAGTCCCTCAGAATTCTTAGTTATTACTAAACGACATTCCTTCCTTAAAATGGCTTTAAAATTTTAATATCTTCCTTAATATTAATAATTTAATTTTAATATTGAGTAATAATTAACAATGTTTATTTTTTAAAAAGACAATTCAACATCAAATATGAAAGTTCATTTTAGCGCCATTCCTCTTGTTTGAACTCCATTCATCGTTATAATATGTCTAATCTAAATTATATATTGCCTTTTTTTTAAAATTTATATTCCATAATTTATTAGATTACTTTTTTTTTTCCTAAACAAGTTAATAAATGTGTACATCGCTATCTTTCTGCTTCTGTAAACATAAAACTCAATTACAGAGTTAAAAACTTTATTTCGAATTTCCTGTCCGGGTATTTAATAACTCAGAGTTGTCCTGGGAATTTGAACATTTTCATATGGCAGTTGTCATTCTATTTCGCATTATGACTTACTAATGGTTTTTTTGTATATAAAATTTCCATTAAAAATAAGTATCCAAATATTGATTTGGTTTTATAAAAAATCCTTTTAAAGTATTCAAAATTATTTCTACACTGACATTACACTTTTTTTTTCTTTTCTGTTATTTTAATACTTCCGAAATATGATTTTAAAAGATATTGATTGAAGAAAATAATTTTTAGAATCATCTTAAATTATCTCTTCAGTAATGCCATTTAAATTAAAATTTTACTTTTTCCCACTGATTTCTAAATGTTTTTTTAAATTTTTTTTTCACTTACTCATGATAATTTATATAACATAATTAAATGTACTTCTGTTTTCACTTGATGGAGTGGCAACGCTCACGCAAATAAACTCACAATAATTTAAAATGTATCCAATATTTTGTTTGAGCACGAGTAACATAATCCGGAATTTAATAAATACAATAATTAAAAATGAATGTAATATTTCCAAAAGTGGATAACAACGCATTTTTAAGTGACCATGTTTACATAATAACAGAAGAGCAGAATTCCAAAAATGTTTTGTGCTGATCCAGTTAAACCTAAACCTAAATATTCATCAATTTCAAGGTCTATTTTTTATTATTATAGTTGTAATATATTTAATGCATTCTTTTAGCAAATCACTCATCAAATTTATTAACGAAACTCGGGAAACTATGGAATGAAAAAAAAAAGTTAATGCCTAATGGATAAATGTAGGTGTTAAGTGGATACTGAGCTGTTTACATACCGCTTTCTTCGCCAGGAATAGACTATAATTACTCTTCTCTTATCATCCGACTTAGCTGTAGGACATTTTCCGGCAACTAAGTCTCCATTTCGGATTTCTACATTTGCGAAACAATTTTAGAATAAATGCTTCCGCCTTTCACGGAATATATGGTGCTGATGTGAAATGAAAACTTACTACTGATTACTATCGGAGAAAACAGTCTTATCCAAACAGTTTTTAGAGACAGATGTTTTTGCTTTGATTTTTATTATTATTAGAAATTAATTTTGTTTATTTATCCATATAATAGACAATTATAATAAAATTGTAATTATAAAGAAGATCAATCATAAAGCGTTAATCATAAAGAAGAGTTGTCCTTATCTGTGGTGTTTATATCGGCAAATATATCGTTTGCTGATTTAAATATGCAATTCCTAAAATATTCGTACACTTTTAAAACATTAAAAAAAATGCTGTAACGCAGAATTTAATTCGAATATGAATTCATATTTTTTTCATATCTTCATGTGATATTTTTTTATGGAAGAATTAGATTTTTTTTGATAAAAATGAAAATGCAAGAAGGCAAAGACAAAGCATATCACAAAAGTGTTCGTACATCGAAAAATGTTCGCATAAATTCAAAACTAAAATAATCGTCTGTCACTTTTATTTTTGCATTTTGGTAACATTTTAAAAATCGTTTGGCTTTAATATTTGTTTGCTTATTTTCCAATATTCTATTAATTATTCCAAAATGACTTGCAATCTTAAGGAAACAACAAATATCCTTCGAGCAATAATTATTTTTCATCATTGCAACTGTTAAATCAATTTGAAATATCGTTAAATTAATTTATCCTATTCTACCTGTGATATGTGATAGCATACTTTAAAAAAGAAAATTTAGTCGAAGACAATGTAATAAAATGTCGTTAAGCAAAATTAACATAATAAGAGATTTATAGTTCAAAAATCCTTGTGTGAGTGTTGTGAAGATTTCTAAGTTTGTTAAAAATATTTTTATTAAAAATGTTTTATTACTATTTCAATTTTATGAAACTATTTAGCGAGATTTCAGATTAACTGGATTATATAGACTTTGAGACGAAAGAAAATTTTAGTGCAAAAAATAGAAAGCTTAAATTTTCCTCCATGGAAGCAAGATAAATGACCTCAAGGCATATAGGAATCATTCACTGAGGAAGGTATTCTTTAGTGGGGGTGCAGGACTGATTAATTTGATATTTTTAAGGGAATATTTAATAATGTTATTCATTTAAATATTTTAAATGGTAATTTAAAATTATCAACATTAAATTTGAGTATAGATAACAAACTTGCTTTTATTAGAATAACAATCTTAAGCAACTGCTCTCTCGCTATAATTGTTCCCAAAAAACTGAAAACGCCACATCAATCGTCAGAATTATACCGACAGAATATGTTTTGTGGAGAATGGAAATTAGAGTCCTAAGACCGGACTGAAAAAGTAATGATGGAAGAATGGAGTATTATACATAACTTGTGCACTCTATACGCGGAAATGTAAAAGCTGTTTTGGATGCCATTTAATGTTAATTGACCGAAATATCACAGTGTTTATTAATATGTACAGATTTCTCTAATATATATGAAAACTTTTACTAGAAATCTTTGTTTCTTTTTTTATTACTGATTTTTTTTAAAAAAAACGTATTTATACGTTTTAAAAATATTTAATGAAATCTTGTTAAGAAATAGTTACAGATATTATCAAAAAAAATTTCATATTGAAATATTAAGTTTTAGGGTATTTTGGGATTATGCCTTCGTCCTGTCAACGCTCACGAAAATGCGCTAATTCTTTAGCGTCGTCATAATGAAAAGCAATTTGCGGTTATTGACGCAAAGCTACCTTTTGGCGATAGTATCGGGTTTGGCGAAAATGGTCGACGGGATAATCCCAAAGTACACGTTTTAGTAATGGGTATAACAATATTTGATTCAAATTCGAAGATGAATGGTTGTTTTGGGAGATATTATGTAATTTGATGAACTAGTTGCATGATTTCATTGTATATTAAATTTTAGATATTGCAGTTTTTTTCAATTTTAACTGGGTAATAAGTTTATTGATTTAATTTTTCTAATTAAAAATGTCGAGATAGGGCCATTATTTACTACAAATGGGATTCTAACAGCTATTATGGAAACAAATTTTATATTTATTGAAAATATAAATATTGCAAAGAATTTCTTGCATACATTTGCAAAGAAATACACGACTATAGTTCAAAAATCCGAAGAAATATGCATTTTTTCCCCCCTTTTCAAACTTGTACAAAAAAAAAAAAAGTGGAAGTGGTATGTGTGAAACTCATATTCTATCTAATAAAGGTGTTATCTCATTCCCTTCTTCCACAAAAAATTGTGAACCTTTGGAGAGGCAGTGAATGCCATAAATACTCAGATATTTATTTTTAGAGTCCCACAGTTGTTGCAGCTTTTGAAATTTACTTTAATTTTGATGATTGATTTTTATGCAATTTTTAATGATGATTTTAAAAAGGAAATCCTTTTCTTTTTTTTTTTCCCTATTACATAAGAAGTTTTTTATAAAGTGATTGCATGTTTGGAAGAAAATAATAATTTGAAAATTTTGGACTTTTTATTTAAACTTCTTTATTTCCCAAATCCATATAAATTATAATTATATCCTTGTTCAAGTACAGGTGGTTATCAAAATAATGGAAACATCTGTGAATAAAACTGACATTTTTGAATGCGCTTTGTAAGAAGCATTAAAATATAATAATTGCCACCATTTTTTTCTATAAATAGCAATGTATACATTCTGATAGTATGTTTTAGCCTTATTAAAATTCTGTAACTCTTGGATATTTTTTTTCTTTCAAAAGCGTAAAATGTCGCGCCTTTCTGATTTTCAAAGGGGTCAAATTGTAGGCATCCGTCTAGCTGGACCAAGTGTGACCGAAACATCTCATTTTTTAGGCGTTTCTAGGGGTACGGTGTCTAAAGTCATGACACCATACACACAGCGCGGCAAGACAAGCTCTGCAAAACAAAATAGTGGGCGGAAAGAGAAGCTCAGTGAAAGAGACCGATGGGTATTGAAGCGGATTATAATATTTAAAAAGTGAACTACAGAGCTCAATACCCTTCTGGATTCACCAGTATCAGTGATTACTTTATAAATCTAAGGTGTTTCCATTATTTTGATAACCACCTGTAACTGTTAAGTATATGTAGAGGGTTGTTTTATGCAATTCCTACTTTAATAGCTTCTTCATCACAATATTTTAAAACTTCAAATTTTGATAGTCTTATAATTCACTCATAATATTATAAACGCCTTCAGTCATAACGTAATATGTATCTCTCTAATTTTCTGTTAGTTCCCGTAGAATTTATACTATAAATTAAAGTGGAAAGGATTAATCTGCAATTAATATAATAATATTTTTTACTGAAACAAAGTATTTTTTTGTAATATGATTACTGAAAACAGTCACTGAGCGTTTAAACTTTATGGGCACTAAAGAATATCTTTCCTAATTTATGTAATATTTCAAGAATTTGTCAACAAAATATTCTCAGATTCATCATGACCAGAGCGATTAATTAACAATGTTTAATTTTAAATGCACCAAACACTAAGGAAATAAAACGAATCGTTACAATAATCGGTTGAAAACAGGTTAAAAAAAAACTACTTAAAAAACGATGTACTTAAAACTATAAGCATATACAAAAAATATATAACTAACATAAATACAATTTAATTACAAAAGCACACAACTAACCTAAAAATAATTTAAATCAAGTCCGAATCCATTGAAAATTCGTTGAATCCGTTGTCAACTATCAGAACACAATGCGCATGCGTGAATTTTCAGCGTCAGTTACGGTAACGCAAATGCGTGAATTTTTCTACGCCAGTTGGGGTAACGCTATGCAGATTAGACATTTTTAATTTCCTTTATTCTGAATTATTTTAATTCAAAAGTACTTAAGAATGAATCTGAAAGATCGATTAATTAACAATGTTTAATTTTAAATGCATCAAACATTAAGAAAATAAATAGAATCGTTTCAAATAGTCAGCCGAAAAATCTTAAGCCTAGCCTCATGACTGTTGGGGGGAAAAAATGAAGCCGTACTCATTTGGTGGTGGGGAAAATGGAAGATTTTTTTGGCGGAAAAGTTGGCGGTGGGGAAAATGAAAATATTTTTTTGGCGGGAAAGTTAGTTTTTAATTAATAATTAAAATTCTAATTAAAAATTCAAAAAAAGGGCTATCCTATATTTTAAGTTAGATCAAACTGCACACGGTGTGCAAATTTGATTAAAATCGGTTAAGTAGTTTAGGAGTCCATCGCGGACAAACAACGTGGCACGTAATTTATATATATTAAGATATATATATATATATTTCCCGTACCTCAAAAGTTTTTTGCTACTTTTCCTCTTATGGACTTCACAAGTATTGTCTACTTGTAATATCTAGCAGTAGTCGGCTATCATGCTGGCATTTCATTTTTCTTCATATCGCCTATCCATTTCATTTATATCTTGGTGAAATCTTTCACCTTATTTCCCATTAATTGCACCTAAATTTTCAAAAAAAAATAGTCCATGTGTGAATAGAGAAAATGAATTTTTAAGCTCATACTATTTTGAAATTGAAATTTTTTTTTTATCATCTTTCTACAGCAGATTTGTAGTTTGGGTTCTTTTTATTTCTAAGAAAGCTAGTTATAACTATTTTTAAACCTAAGAAGTCTGATTTTCTAAATTAAATTTTAAAAATATCAATGTGTTCATTGGAATAGCCAGATAAAAAAAATTAATTAAAAAAATTTCACAACACATATTTTAGAGTATTTTAGTCTGAAGTATCAAAATTGATACTCACTAAAACAGCAAGATTTCCTTTAAGAAAAGCAGGATCTTGCTAAAAATAATTATATTATAGTAAAAATAAGATATTCGCCTATTTCAAAAGCATTTTTATTTTCGGAAAATGAAATGCGTCAAATATTTATTCCACTAAACTTTTTCTTAAAATACGCCGCTCGTTCCATAAGACGGGAAAAACAAAATGTCATATTATTTGAACAGTTTTGACAGCTGACGTTTATTTTTTAAACTTTTGTTCAAAAGAATACTACGCAATGGTAATATACATACAGCGAAATATTAAAAACAAACTAACTGGAAGTATACAATTTGATTTTAAAGTCCAGTATCAAATTTCCAGATTTTCCTTTCGTTTATTTTTCCATTTTAGTCTATAAATTTTCATCTGCTATCATTTTCTCTGATATCTAGTCCTACAGACACAACTTACTTTAGTTTTATTTCGAACTAGCCGTCTTTGACGACCAGCTGGTTCGCCAATCTTAATGTTCGTTTAAATTTTAATAATTAAATATTTTACGCAATTCCTACTTTAATAGATTCTTCATCAAAATATTTTAAAACTTCAAATTTTGATAGTCATATAATTCACTCATAATATTATAAAGGCCTTCAGTCATAACGTAATATGTATCTCTCTAATTTTCTGTTAGCTCCCGTAGAATTTATACTTTAAATTAAAATGGAAAGAATGAATCTGCAATTAATATAATAATATTTTTTACTGAAACAAAGCATTTTTTTTATAATATAATTACTGATAACAGAGTCACTGAGCGTTTAAACTTTATGGGCACTAAAGAATATCTTTCTTAATTTATGTAATATCTCAAGAATTTGTCAACAAAATTTTCTCAGATTCATCATGAGCAGATCGATTAATTAACAATGTTTGATTTTAAATGCATCAAATACTAAAAAAATAAACAGAATCGTTTAAAATAATCGGCTGAAAACAGGTTAAAAAAAACTACTTAAAAAACGATGTACTTAAAGCTATAAGCATATACAAAAATATATAGCTAACATAAATACAATTTAATTACAAAAGCATACAACTAACCTAAAAATAATTTAAATCAAGTCCGCATCCTTTGATAATAGTTGTCAACAATCAGAACACAATGCGCATGCGTGAATTTTCAACGCTTGTTACGGTAACGCAAATGCGTGAATTTTCTACGCCAATTGGGGTAACGCTACACAGATTATAAATTTTTAATTTCCTTTATCCTGTTTTATTTTAATTCAAAAGTACTTCAGAATGAATCTGAAAGATCGATTAATTAACAATGTTTGATTTTAAAAGCATCAAACACTACGAAAATAAACAGAATCATTTGAAATAATCGGCCGAAAACTATTAAGCGTAGCCTCATTAGCGTGGGAAAAAAAAAACTGAAGCCTTACTTATTTGGCTGTGAAGAAAATGAAGATTTTTTTGGCGGGAAAGTTAGTTTTTAATTAATAATTAAAATTCTAATTCAAAATTCAAAAACAAGGGACCCCAGCTGCACATTCCCGACCTACAAGCTATACATGTATCACATTTGGCAGCTGTAGGTCAAACGGTCTGGCCTGTAGAGCGCCAACACACACACACACATTGAGCTTTATATAATTATAGATTTTAGTCTATAAATTTTCATCTGTTATCATTTTCTCTGACATCTGGTCCTACAGACACAACTCCCTTTAGTTTTATTTCGAATAAACTAGGAAACTGGTCACAAAGGCATATGTATTTTTTCACCCGCTTTTGATAAATTGTTTCATATGAAATAATTTTATGTGGAGCGATGGAAGTATTTTTTTTTATCAGTCAGATTTTCTTTTTGAATATTTTTTACTCCAGGTTCTCATGTCTTTCTGATTGGCCATTTTTGTTAATGGAATGTTTTCTGTCTTAGCTGTTCTCATTTATAATAAAAACAGGGAAATTTCGTATATTCTTTATGCTGGAAATTTCTGTATCCGCAGAAATCGTTTTCAAATTTCATTAGCAAATTTCTTATTTGTGATTTGAATACAATAGTTTATTCAAGATTAAATAAAAAATTTCAGGCAACTAATTTATTGTAGTATTTATAATAACTTTTTAATAATAATTTATTATAATAGTATTTGTAATAACTTTTTAATTATAATTTATTTATTGTAATAGTATTTGTAATAATAATTTATTGTGATAGTATTTGTAATAACTTTGTAATAATAATTTATTCTAATAATATTTGTAATAACTTTTTAATAATAATTTATTCTAATAATATTTGTAATAACTTTTTAATAATAATTTATTCTAATAATATTTGTAATAACTTTTTAATAATAATTTATTCTAATAATATTTGTAATAACTTTTTAATAATAATTTATTATTATAGTAATTTAATATTTATGTTAAATTAATTATTTATGTTAAAAATATTAAATTGAAATAATTTATTCTCTCTTGTTTAGTAGTTTAATTCACCAATTTACTACTTTAAATTTATAAATGTATTTATCGAACTCATATAAATTGTGTTTGGTCCGAGATATAATAAATTGGTAAAAAATAAATCGTGATTTGGTATGAAACTGTATATAATTTTTTCATTATTTTTCCAGTAATCAGCATCCAAAAACTATAAAAAACACCACTTATTTTATCGATTTTTTTCTGTTAAAAATTTGAGTGTTGAATTAGATCAATTAGAAATAATAATGGGCTTCACATTCCGTCAGAACATTCGACGGAATCAGAGACTTTATCCTATTTTATTTGTTACCTACGCATTTCAGATTCCATTCATTTACTAAACAACATCCTCTTGACGACAAATAATCATCCAAAATAAAGAAACTTTTTACTATTTTTTTTTAACTAATGTGAGAGTTTTACATTTATTGTTATAGAAAAAAATAAAATTAAAAAATTTTCCACCGGAAAGATTCTGGATTTTGTGAAGAGAAATGACGTTATAAAAATAATTTATTCTTAGAATTTTGTGTCAAATGTTGCATGCCTTGTTTTAAAAAATAAGTTGTTCTTTTTCTTTCTTTTAAGTCACTTGCTACTGCAAGTGAAATCAGTTCACTGACATATGCCCGCCCGCAAATGTCAAGTAAATATCAGATCTTACTACTGCACATGCAATTTCTCAAAACAAAATCAAAGGTGACAATGAATGTATTTCTGCTGCACTTTCTCAAAAGAGGAAAATATTGCTCATGCCAGAACAAATTTATGCCTAATTCTTCTAATTAACTGTATTAAATGGCTTAATTCTTCTTTTTAACGCCACATGCATTTACATTCAGACATTCCTAGGATCTTAACTGTGCTATGCGTATTAAGAATTCGCCAAGTGAAATTTTTTTGGCATCACAGCGCACCTAGGTCAATTAATGTGGGTTGTGAAATGACCTTTTGTTGCTGACTTCAGCACGCTGAACCATCGCCAAGACTATTCGTTTTAGACGATGCTATTTATAAGCCTTTCTCTACTTCTGTCGAGGACACGGTAGCATTAAGACAATGAAATGATTTAAGTTGAAAACACAAGTTTTTTTAAAATGCTTCCAATTATACCGTTAGATGCCAGAGATTCAAAATTCAAATTAAGAGGTCAGGTGATTGTTTTAAACACTTCGGTTTCCAAAACAAAGACTTGAGGGCAGTGTTACGATTAAGTTTCTGCCAAACACTAGATTGTGTTTTAAAATGTAGTTCATTATATTTCTAAATAGAGTTTACACTCGGTACAGTCAAAACAAAATGCTATAAATAGGGACTTCTGTTGTTAAATTCAAAGTAAGGGTAAATGAAGTTTGATTTTAAGTTAGTTGAAGGCTGTTATACTTGCACTAGTTTAGAACAGGTTAAGGATAAAATTCAGGGAATCTAAATTTAATTATGAAACGTGTAGTCCCAATGTCTACTAATAACAAAGGAGCATGTGTTTATTTCTTTATGCGTGTTAACGCTCTAAAAAAGCAAATGATTAAACCAAAATATATTTGTGTCAAGTTTGCCTGATATATACTTTTGAGAATGGAAATGTGAAACTCGAAGCAATTTTTTTTGAAATTATAATTAGAGTTTATACCATTTATATAAAAAAAATAACTTTAATATTTATAGAGATTTGCTAACATACTATCTGAAGCAATTTTCAATCAACGTCATATCCGTATCTTTTACGCATTTCATCCGATTTTTTAAAAACAAGTTGCCATTTCAAATAAAATAATAAAGCAAGCTGATAGTTGACGGAATAATAAATATAAAGCAGAACCAAAGATATTTAACTGAATTAAATACAATTAAAATTTATTGCAAATCAGCTGGTCGTCAAAGGTGGTGATTAAAATAAATAATTATAGAATAAAGTTTTAGAAAGTAAAAATAAAGTTTCAAGAAGTCAGGCATAATGAAATAAAAAAAAATAATAAAACAAAATTATTTGTATTCCAGATTTGATCTGGATTGTTGAACATCTGGAAAATTCGATGATTGTCGAAAAAACTTTTTATCGTAGGAAAAATAATTTACTTATAACACGTTAATTTAATGATTACAAAAAATAATATTGCTGACATTTTGTGTACTAATATTTATGTAATCGTGCTCGCTGTAGTGTATTTACATAATCATGGTTTTTACTTACTTGTATACGTAAGACTCCCGGGGTGGCACCTCGAAATGAGGATGAGATGCTTCCTGCATGGTGGTTGGATATCGCCACCCTGGAGGGTACACTAATAGGTGGGGGATCTGACTCCTTCCATCGATGACGGGACGTACTTCCTTCGGGGAAGGTTGTACCGTGGCCGGTAATGGCCTTTAGGACTCAACCACAGTTCCCGCCAATGTTGCTGTTGCGGCGGTCCGGTCAGTCAGTTTTTATGGTTTAAATCCGTGTGCCTTCGTGGCGGGTGGGAGAGTCAGATGGCTGACTTACTTGTATATGTAGAATAAAGAAAGTATTGTAATCGTCAAAAAATTAGAACCAAGGTTTTCTCGAATCTCCACGATTTAAACCTCCCTGAGTTCGAAATTTTAGACACTGTTCATCTGTCTGTCTGTCACAAGATAACACAAAAACGATTCGAGCTAAATGAATGAAATTTGGTATATGGTCTTTATACCAAATATGTAGATTTTTATCAAATTTTGAGCAAAATCCCTTGAAAAGGAAGCCTGTTTGTCTGGCTCTTCGAATATAATTTAACACGATAACAACAAAAAGAAGAAAGCTAGATAGACAAAATTAGATACACTGAATTAATATCTATAATCTAGGTACCTTTCAAGTTTTGAACCAAATTGAACAAGGGATTGACCGTCTTTCGGTCTGTTATTTCAGAAAACATGCAAACGCCATGACACAAAAACACAGTGACTTAAATATATTAAATTTGGTATGGGATTTTGTGAGTACAATTGTAGTTATGTCAAATTTTTGTTTCAATCGTATGGGAAAAAACGGATCAAAAACACAAATTCGGTTTTCGAATACTATTATTCTGATGCAGAGATTAATCACCAAGATTCACACGATGGATTCGGTAAAGCTGTTGAATTCCCGCCAAAACTTGATATTTCATAATTATTGTTCGACAATGTCCTGTAAGAAGTTCTCTGGCATAGCAAGTGTTAAACCTCTGGGCCTATAACCGAACTTTAGTAAAGCAAGCAGTGAAATTTTTGTGTCAAGAAGGCATAAAGATGAAAGCAGTTTCTTAAAAAATGACTTTTATTAAAAATCAAGAATAAAGTCAATGTGCTCGTAACTGGAGCAAACAAAATAATAAAAACTTAAATCAACATTACCAGACCTTAGATTCGAACCGTCTAAAATAACTAATCGGCATAGTTAAAATGTTGAAGCAACATACAGTTGCATAGCCAAACCGTCGACGCTCTCTATGTTAGAGCTAACAGCACATTTCCAATATTCCATATCCTTCTCTTCTCCCAAAACTACGACACGAGCCGAAATTAAAATAGTCGCTCGATTTGCATTGCGATTGCTGCCAACCACAAAACTCGCAAAAAGGTCGGGTTCGAATCATCGGTTTGTTCACTTTCATTGAGATCATGGAACGGGATTGGAAAAACAACACAAGGACCGTAACATTCGGATCCGAAAATAACTTTCGCATGGTTTTTCTTTAAATGTCTAACAGCAAGTTTATTACAGAATATGCGAGAAAGTTTGGGGGAGACAACTCAGACTGGTTTCTTGCAGATATAATGAAAGTTTTACTTAAATAGACTGTGATTTTTGTACTTTCTTTGTCTATGTAAAAGCACAGACCTACTTAGGAACTTATCTCAAAACTCCATTTGAACAGCTTAAAGTTATGATGGTGAAAGAAGTCACATTTTCTTACTTACATTCTTTCACCTTTTCTTTTCTTTCGCCAAAATATTAACATACCGGAAAAGGTACTATTTCATTCTGGAACAAAGATGTTTTTGTTGTTGCTCATTCCCCTTGAATTGAACTCCAATTCAAACCAAGTCCAAGAGATCGGGGAAAAGGGGGGTGCAGTAGCTTCTGAGGGTAAAGACCCCTGAGCACCCGAGGGCAGAAGTCTGACTTTAGCTCAAATGAAGATGTCACTCACACACTCGCTTGCACAACCGCTTTTTACAAAAAGGGTTCTTTCACACACCTCACAGATAGAAAAATCATGCCCGAACCAGGGGCGCCCAGATCACGGGGAAGAAGCGCCTACCCCTTGGCCAAGACGCCGGCTGGTACAAAAATGTCGTAATGATATTTTTGTTAGATATCTTAAATCCGAATTTGATGTTGGGCTTTAATTAAATTGATTTTTTTTTGTCTTGGTTATAATTTCAGTTTTGAACTTCTAGCGCACGAGGTATTATAGTCCTCAAAAACTTCGAAATCGAGATTTCGATAAGTCCAAACGATATATTTTTGGAATTATGTCTGTGAACACAATAAGTCTAAAACGCTTTGAACTAAACGGAAGAAGTTTGATTTCTGGTTATTACATCCAATTTCTAGAAGTCTGTCAAAGTTGAAAGAAGTCTGTCCGTCAGTATGAGAGCAAATAACTTCGATAACTACAAAACGCAGACAAAATTTCTTAGACAAATCAGCATATAAAGTTTAGATCCTCCCAAAATTTTTTGTACCAAACCCGTTAACGGGTTAACAACCCATCGGTCTTTTCATTCAGCGCGTGTAAACTCGGTAACTCAAAAACGCACTGACTTAAATAAATGAAATTTAGTATATGATTTTGTTAAATGAACAGTAATTATATTCCGGAATTCGATTTCAATCTTTTAGGAACCAGCGGGAACAGTCTCTCAAAAACTTGCTCGCATACTCCCTAATAAACTTGTCATGCCAGAGAACACCTCATATGGAACTGGCTTGCAATAATTGCGAAATATTAAGCTTTGGCATGGATTTACTATTTTTACTACATTTATCGTGTCATCCTTGGCAATTTTTTCGGCAATTAATCCCTGGCATGTTGTTAATAGTATCCAAAAATCGAATTTGTGTTTAGACACCTTTTTTTCCCCCAGTCAACTGGAATGAAAAATTGACTCAGAACTTCAATTATGGTCACAAAATTTCATATATTTAAATCATTGCGGTTTTGATCTATAGCGTTTACATGTTTCTGAAAGTAAGACCAACAGACGGTCAACTCCTCGTTAGATTTGGCATGTATAACTTGGAGATCGGGAATGAGCACCTCAGAGCTATTTTTTCGAATTTTTAATTAGAATATTAATTAATTAAAAATTAAACAAAATTTCGATGTTTTCCACTATAATTTCCGGAAATATTATAGCACAAAATTGATTTTTACATCATATTGAAGATCAAAAAATTATCTTTTTAATGATACTAATGTTTTAACCAACA
The DNA here is from genome assembly GCF_947563725.1 of Argiope bruennichi. Lineage (NCBI taxonomy): Eukaryota > Metazoa > Arthropoda > Arachnida > Araneae > Araneidae > Argiope > Argiope bruennichi. The sequence goes on from NC_079157.1 coordinate 32,929,912, forward strand.
AATAAAATTTCTATTTTTAATGATTTTTTAAAAAAATAATTTAATTTTAATGATTTTTTTTAAAAAATAATTTAATTTTAATGATTTTTAAAAAAAATAATTTAATTACATTTTTCAACAATTTATTTCATACAAAATAAAAATAAAATATCAGTTGCACTAGAACGTTGCACGCTAATGGAAAAAAATTAGCTTTTATCAATGCATTGCCATCATATTAACAAAAGCTCAAATTAAGAAATAAGTTAACAATCATTCCAAATTAAATATATAAAAATGTAATTTTCAGCATATGTATGCGTGAAATGAAGTAAATATGATATGATATTTTTTTGGAAAGTAAATGCAAGGAAACGTTTTCTCTGATCTCTTACAATAACTATATTACTAATTCAATTAAACAGTTTTATTTAAGGCAAATATGGTTAAATATGTACAAGATATCTACTCTAATCGAAGCCCAGCATCTAATTTGTAAACCTTTAGTAATAGACAAACATGCCTCTAACAAATGGTCTAAATGAAATTAATAATTACATTTTATGTAAATTGAGTCAATAAATGCTGATGAATTAAGAATTTTAAATTTTTACATATATACTCTGCCCTGTGAATCATGTTTAACGCAATATTCTTAAGACGCTAACATTTTAAATCAAAAGAGTTACACTTCAGTTAACTAAATCAATCACTAAAGCTGACCGATTTATGAAAATTTCAATATTACTATTCTATAAAAACGAGTGATATTAGATCACTTCATCTACCGTCTCAAAGAAGCCAGAGCCCGTCCCAGAGTTTCTTAAGAACGATTGGCTTAGATTATGAAAATGCCGATTGTTCTAATATTGTAATATTCAAAACTTAATAAATCGATCAGATTTGAATATAGAAACGTTTATTTAAAGTTGGAGTATCAAGAATATTTTGCAGAATATGATTCTTTAGGATCAAAGGACTGTCTAAAATTAAAAATTCTTAATTTTTTAAAATGTTTATAAACCGAAATAAAATAAAATATTATTATTGACAGTATTTATATCCTTTTAAAAATAAAACTCTAAACTGAATTTTTCATTGAATCCGTGAATTTTTTTAAAAAATAATTCTTTAAAATATAATAAATTACGAAAATTACTCTGTAGTATACATAAGAATTCAGTGCCGCACTACTTCGCTTTCAGTTCTCACTTTTTTTAAGGCATGCTTGGATTCATTAAAAAAATGTCTTTATATTAATAGTAGTTTCATCATTTCCACTTTAATTTAAAATTGAATTTTACTGGCGCTAATGGAAAATTAGAGAGAGAGGCGTAGTATAAGGAACAGAACCGTTTAAGGCCTATATAATAGTATAAATTAATAATTTGACTATCAAAATTTGGAGCTTAAAAATATTTTGCTGAGAAACCTATTATGAGACCAAGTTACATAAAATATTAATCGAACAATTTAGCGAACATTAATACTGACGAACCGGCTGGTCGCCAAAGGCGGCTAGTTTTAAATAAGACAGTGAAAAAAGCACGAAAGTTTTCTTAAAATATTATAAGCAATATTTAATAATAGTATAAAACTCTTTTTTTTTTTTTTTTTCGTCACATCTTTTTTTAGAATTACAAAATAACATAAAATGAAACTTGGAAATAGTAATTAATTAAGAATGATAATAGAATAAATAATAATAATAAAAGAAAATCTTGAAGAATCGGAACTTCCTAATGTTGCGGGTTCCCTAAACTTAGCCTATTTAATAATCCAGTCTGGTCGCCAAAATCAACCAAAAATTTGATCAAATGTTACTTCCTGGAACAGAAAATTAGAAAAGCTTCAATAATGTAATGGATATACCTAAAAACGAGCGCAATAAATAAATATCTCCACATTGCTGCTTCCATACTTACAATTCATCAAAACAGTTTACTGTTGAGAGATATCAGACGGTAAACATCACCTGGCGTTTAGCCTTTTCCAAATTAATAAAAAAATCATAATAAAATAAAATGAAACAGCCTTGGGTTGAATGCATGACATTTTAAAGAAATACGCACATGTCTGTATATTTTGGAACGACTTTTGTGCCATTTCATTCCTCCCACTATATGAAAAATAAGACAAAACAAGAAAATAGAACACATTATTTCTCGAACTCTTTAATTCATGTGCATGACTCGTTTACTCTCTAGTTCCTTCTGCGAAACTTTTTTGCATGACTGTCATCAATAGTAAACAGTTTCTCTCCCAACTGCTATTACGTAAGCGTTAGTTACAAAAATAGAAAATAGCTAGAAAACGAGCGTAGCCTTTACATTAAAGTAGCATATGGATGCCAATTCTAAAAATTTCACGCAGCTGAGCGGCAACGTCGCGCATTACGTCATGTAACTCGTGCGGAAAAATATCTGTATGATTTTGTTCCAAGTATAAAAAGTTAAGACGCATCCTCGGAAACAAAATACATTGTTTAAGAGGTTTCTTATTTATTTTTAAATATAAATATTTAAGGTACAGGCAATATTTATATTATTAATTACAGGAAATTTAAATGATCATAGGTATATATTTTTTAGAATACTGAAAATTAGAGCTTGTTTATTTTATTTAGTGATTTACTGTATCTCAATGAATGGAATATTGAAATCAGTTTCACACCAAACATTCAAAAGCATCAATGAATAAAATTTTTATTAATTTTTTAAACATTCTTCTAATTTTCTTTAAACTTCCCTTATGTTTCCTTTCTAATTAGAAAATTAAAAGTAATTTTTATTAAAATATAAAGTATGCAAATGGAAACTTTTTTCTTTTTTTTTAGTGGTTTAAAATAATATTTTTATTTTTATTAAAATAGTTTTATTTCAATTTCATCCATATATATCTAGATAGATATAATACTCACCTATCTGTATGTATACAGTTGAATAACTTATCGTATGATCTCGATTCAACTGTAACTCTAACAACTTATACAGATTTTGAAACACTTGATAAGATTTAAGATTTCAAGACTATAATAACACCAGCCTGCAAAAAAAAAAAAAAAAAAAAAAAAATTTTTTTTGTTTGTAAAATTTTAATTGATTTGTATCAGTAATGATGATGTCATTCCAAAATGCAAACTAAATTTTATGTAACACGTAAGGATTTTTTTACAAATGACGATGAAAAAATTAACAACATGCAATATAATGCATATAGTTGCAACTGTAGTTACTATTAACTAAACACAATAATGCTGTTAATTTACAATATTATGATAACTTTTGTGTTTTTCTTGAAGTCAAGAAGCTTCTTTTTCGGATTTTTCATTTATGGTCCACATCACTGTCTCTTTTTAAAGACCAACAGTAATCGGCCATCATGTTAACATCCCACCGTCCTTGATATCTGCTTTCCATCTTGGTGGAATCTTTCACCTTGATCGTCACTCATTTTTCCTAAATTGTCTGGGAAGTATTCCAAATGTGAGTGAAGGAAGTGAATTTTAATGTTCATATTGCACCCCAAAAGATGATAAATACATAATAACTCAGTTACAAGTTCTTTGTAATTTTCTTTTCTCTCATTTCCCAAAACACCTTCTACGACATCTTTAAATACAACCCAAGCCTGCTTCTCTCTATTTGTCATACATTGTTCAAAATTGGAATCTTTAACTAATTTCTTTATTTGTGTTCCATCAAATACACCTTCTCTAATTTTAGCGCTAGACAATTTTGGGAACTTCGATATAAGATACTCAAAACATTTTCCACCATCATCCAAAGCTTTCACAAACTGCTTTATGAATCCCAATTTTATGTGAAGTGGGGCAATAAAATATTTTGTGGATCTATTAAATATTCATTTAAAATATTCTTCTGACCAGAAATCCATTCTTGTCTCTTCGGCCATATCTTTTTTATCCAATGACTTTCTCTTTAGTCCCAGCTATCCCATTCACAAATAAAGCACGGAAATTTAGTAAATCCACTTTGTTGCCCGAGAAGCAGACCTATAACCTTTAAGTCACCACATATTGCCCACTTGTGTTCAGTGTATTTTCTTTTGTGAGAAGCATCTCCATACTTTCATATGTTTCTTTCATGAAAACGGAATGTGAAACTGATGCAAGTTTAGATTCGTTATGCAATAAAACTGCTTTTAGACTCCTCTTTGAGGAATCTATAAATAGTAGCCAATCATTCGGATTATAAGGAATATTATCTTCTAATTCATGTAACAAACCAGGTATGTCAGCACATTAAACCAAGGAGTTATCAGATTTGAAAAATGATAAAAATTGCTTTTCTCGATTCCTATACCAACTAAACGTCTATGTGTCGTTAATAAACTTTTCTCTTTTAACCGAGAGCCTAATAATTCTGCATTTTCTTTAGTTAAACCTAAATCACGAATTGAGTCATTTAATTCAGCTTTATTAAATTTTTCAGGTACTTCATTTTTCACGGTGAAATCCAATTGCCATCTATGTTTTGAATTTTAAAATAAAAGTTTTTTTTAAATACAATTATAAGTATTTATTCAATATAAATGTATTATTTAATTTCAATGAAGTAAGAGGTTTTCAAAATTTATTTAAACAAATAAACATACATACTTTATTAATCTTTCCTATCCAAATCGCAAAAAATCTGTGTATTTTTACTTATTTAAAAAATTTACTTTTCAAAAAAACTGTACGGATACGTAAAAACTGATGTTATTTTTGAAATAAGCATGCGAAAATACATAAAAAACAACTATTACTTTTAAAACAAGAAATTGTTGCAGGCTGGTGTAATTATTCTGTGTAGGGGGAATAAATAAATAAACGCTTTCTCTAAATCAAAATTAATTTATAACTTTTAATCACGTCACAAAATTTAATGTCATATTCAGATATATCAAACATTTTTCAATCCTTTAAAATTAAATTAATTATATTTGAAAATTCTTGAATTCACTCGTTTGCCTTTTTCAGATTTTGAAACGCATCGGATAACAATTTTAAGACTGAAATTATTTTTCTGCTGAGGGGAAAAAAAAAAAAAAAAAAAAATCGTTTGCAATTTTTTTTTTTTTTTTTTTACAGTTTTTAATCGCAAAACAAAAATGTTGTATTCAAATATATGAAAATTTTATCAGCTCTTTTAAATTAATTTAATTATACTTTAAAATTCTGAAGTACATCTTTTTGCTGAAGATTTAAAATTTTTGAAGAATTCTTTTGCAGATTTTAAAGCTTATCGAATAAGACAGGAATAATTGCTCCTTTAAGGAGAAAAAGAATTTACTTTTATTTTAAATTTTTTTATAACACTAAATAACTTGTCAAAATTTAGTGTCCCATTCAGATACATAAAAATGTTTCAATTAAGTTAAATTATTGCGAGATTGATCCAATAAATAGTATTTTTAAATGGTTAAGGACATTAAAAAAAAAAAAATGGAAAAGAAATTACGAACATTGGAAACTTGTGATTTCAAGTTAAAACCTCATCAAACTAGATTTTACGCGATCGACTATACTCTGTTTCACCCTAACTTGGCAGTAGTGTATATTCTAGGCTAGCCGAATCGCAGTCGTTGTCAGGGGAACTGGGTTACTTTAAAGTACAAAGTTACTAGAAATGCAGATCGCTGGCGAAACTTTATCTCGCAAATTTTTCGCCAAATAGTAAATATTTATTTACTTTATTATATTATCACTTTATCGGAGATTTAATTGTTTCCTTATTTTTTCAATATTATTGATGCATTATTTTAATAAATCATTAATGTTATTTCATTTCGTTTCATCGTTTCTCAAAAGAAAACCCTAAATCTTTCAATATTCGGTAAAGCGTAGTTCGGCTAATGTTTTTCGAAAAGATATCTGTATCATCGTTCACATCTTTTAAAACTTTATCTAATGTTGGGATCTCATTTCTACGAAAATATGCATGGATTTTTCGTCAAATATAGGATAATGTAAAATCATCATATTTTACAAGACCTGAATGTTTACCTACTGAGCCTGGTCATTTCTTTCCAGGGGTACGAAACTTTATCGACAATTTGATTGATAGAATCTTGAGGGTTTCCTCGGAGTCGAGAATAAACGTTTAATATGGTTCTGCATGCTGCACTTTTTGTTGGTCTTGAAGGTGTGCACAGCGCAGTCGGTGATAACACTTTCTCTTTTTCAGAGATTTTAGAAGTGAATAAAAATAACGAACCGAATAAATATTCAACAATCAAAACTAATAACTACTAATGTGATTAACAGTATAAAAAAATATAAGCTGGTAAAAAAGCGAGAATAAAAAAAAAGTACGAAAGATTATAATGGTTGCGAACTGAATGAAGCTGAGTTGGCGGAGACGTAAAAGAAAAGCGCGCCAAATATTTGACCTTGAAGACCGGTCCTAGCCAAAGTGGAATTCATTATCTCAATCTTTTAGCTTTATTCGTTCGCTTAATTTACAAAATACTTAACAGATAAGCACTTCTAACTTGAGAATAATTTTAAATACATACTTATAGAAAAAGGATTTCTGTAATTTATGATATTATTTGATAAATTTCTGCGCATTTTAACTATTTTAAAGTCAGAATTGATGGGGAACTCTTTCCCAACGCGGAGCGTCACATTTTCTACCTTTTACAATACTGCCAAGTTAAGGTGGGTTCAGACGAGGCTTATTATTGCCGGCAATAGAAGGTCACGCCTACTTCAGGAAAATCACGTGACTGCAACGGGACAATGGCAAATGGTTGTCCCGTCGGGACAACTATTAGCCATTGTCCCGACACGTTGTCTCAACTGTTCACACGGGGACAATAGAGGGACAACAGTAGATAGACAATGTTTGCGCGCAATAAAAAGCCTCGTGTGAACCCACCTTTAGGGTGAAACAGAGTATAGCATAGTTAAACGCCGCAGTTAATTACAATTCACAATAGAACAGTAAACTACCTTTATAAGGTCATTTATGGGACTGCTCAAAAACGGCAATAAGAACGAATGTGTAACGTACTAAAGCGGTTTCACTATAAATGTTTTTCAGAACATCTGCTCCTATGTTCGATAAATATTTAGCTCACCAAATTCATCCAGTTGTATTCACACTTTCTGTTGATCGGACCAATATGATCTGTGTATTCTTTTTACACATAACTAACATAAATAAATTCTTCAACAACTAAAATATTAAAAATTCAAACGTTTTTCGAGTCACAACAATTATGACACAATATGTATTTCTTTCTGTTCCTTTCGGATAACTATTCCAGTAATTCAACAAAACGGCATTACAAATTGTTAAAGCATAAAAAAAGGCTCATTAAGCATTATTTTAATATGTGTTGAAATCTCTGGATTCCTTATCTTTTGTAAGTTTCCTTCCATGATACAACCGGTAAACATGGAATTACGACCATGCTTTCGAATTATTGTATTCACTGCGTAGGAAAACAAAAAGCTTTCTCTCGAGATATTAAGCACTTTTAAGATGCTTAAAAGTGATTTTCAAATTTAAGCACTTTTTATGACGCAGGCTACAGTATATCACAAAATTCAGCAATTATTGTAAAATAAATTACCTTAATATAATATATCAAAAAGGTTTATTTCGAAGATTAAAATATAATGTTGAAAAGCTTTGAAGTTTTTAGACAAATGCTAAAAGTTGGTATTAGCCAGCAAAAATATTTATCGTTTGCATTTTAAACATTTTTTAGCAATTCTTCTTTCAATTAAATACAGAGAATATTTTTTAATACAATTAAAGAATTTACTTTCTGATTTTTCAATTATATTGGAAAAATATAGTCTATTTTTATTAATTAATATTGAAATTAAAATATTATATTTGAAATATTTAAAAGTGCAACATATAACTATTAATTGGAGTAGAAGGCAATATATCACAATCTTTTAATACACTAAAGCTAAGGAAAAAACGGTTGTTTTTCTTAAATATGGCATACTGACTATGAAAGACACCAAACTAAAGGACAGCCATTAACAAAAACTGCTGATTAAACAAGGTTCTTTGAAAAACGCATTGAAACAGTAAAATCATATAGAAAATTATTCTGCATGTAATAAAATTACAAAATATAATTCAAAATTTAAGCTTGAGCCTATTTCATGCCTTGGCAAAATAAATGACATTTGTTAAGTAAATTAGTAGGTCACTATAAAAATCAGTTTCATGCTAAGAGCTTTTTTTTGGATAGCAAAATATTAATTCTTTCAAATATTATATTAAATCCGAGGTTACCTGAATTACGGTTAGGCTCACGGAAACCGAATGCATCAATGACATCATATAAGAAGCACGGCTCTTCGTCCCCATGTTACGTTACGAGACAAATAAATCGTTTGAAAAATCTTTTAGCAACAACAACAAATCTCCGAGTTGGATTTTTATATTCAAACTTTGTTAAAGAGCCACACATTATGAAACAATACAAATTTAGTTTGGTTTGATGGAGCTTATTGGCGCAATTACCATTTACGCCAAACATATGGAGAGAAATTATGGTTTTCTATGGTATGATCTTGTTTTTGGAATTTAAAAGAAATGGTGAAACAACTACATCTATAGCTCCTAAATTTTAAGAGTAAAAACCATTTCAAATTTAAAAGTGAACGATTATCAAGAAACAGAATGACGAAGAAATAATTTTGTCATTAATAAAATACACAATCGTCTAAATAGGTTTCATTTCTTCATCAGCCTAAATTTTGAGCGCTTTCTTAAAACTAATTTACAATTTTGAATTAACATGAATCAAAATATAATTTTTGCATATTTACTTTCATCGTACAATTCGCGACTGCTATACGCATATAGATCATTTACGTTTTCATTCACAAAATTTCACAACTTTCGATAACCACTATTTGCAGTACATATTAGCGATTTCAAATATGGTTAATTTATATCTTAATTGTGTACATCTACCACAAGAAACAAACACCTGCCAAATTTCAAGTGTTAACTTTATGCTTAAGACTTCTTAATGTGCGAGTGATTGAATATTTCGTTTTTATATATTGTGAAAATATATGCAATCTTAGAAAATATGATAAATTTTGAAAGGAGAAATCAAGATAAAGCCAACAAATTCTCAAATCTAAAATAAAGTTTATACTGACAACTTTAACATAATACTGCCAATAAATAGTTCTGAACCTTTAATTGTACGTAAACAATTAGAATTTATTCAACATGCATTTAAACTATTTCAAGATTTCAAAAAAAAAAAAAAATAAATAAATAAAAAAAATAATAAATGTGACAATAAATATCAAGTGAAAAACAGCTGTTAATAAAAGATTAAAAATGCCCTCTAAATTTTTAGCAATTGCAGCCATTTAACTTTTTTTTTTTGCCTAAATAACATTTATTTTGTAAAGTTACAAGGAAATGGAAATTCCTCAATGCTGTCATTTCCACCCTCTTTAAATTAGATGACATGCCAACAAATGTGTGAGATTTTTATTCTGCTTACATCTCCCAAGTCAATTAAAATCTAATCAAAATTACTCATGTTAACCAAATACATATTTATACAAACTTTTAACCTAGGAGGGGGTGATATTGATATCGCATCAAGTAGTTTTCCAAAAAAGGAATCCAACTAAAAACCTTTTAAAAACTTAAAAATTAAGAAAAAAATTGTATCAATGAAAAGCAACATGCTCCAGAGAAATGCCACAATTTTCAATTAATTGTAAAGTCAAAATTGTTCATTGTAAAATCCTTTTACAGTCAGCTATAATTCTAAATTTAGCCATTCTCTCTCTCCACCCCCTCCAGAGCGTTTTATTTTTAATCATGCACTGTTACTTACAGAAGGATATCATCCTACAAACAATATAATATAGGGGGAAGGGGACTTTATATTAGGCAAAGTCTTTTTAAAGCTCTATTTTTTTTATTATAAATGTTTTACAACATGTAAAATATACTTCAAAGAGTGAATAATGTTTTTCAGTTATTTACAATCTTAAATAGAAAAAAATTTCAAAAACAATGATACACATCTACATTAAACAGAACATGGGTAACACATTTATACAAAAACTTCCGAGAAAATAATTCAACCCATTATTTAAAATATTTTTATATCATAACTTTCAAATAACTTAGCATTTTCAGGACAAAAATGAACCCATTTATAAATCATTATCAAAAGATGAAATATATTTTGTAACACATCAGGATAAAATCAATAAATATTTGTTAAATGATGCTTTTTAAATTTACCTATTCTTTGTATTATTTCTATTGGTCAGTCACAAAAACACCAGTCTTCGCCTGCATGTACTTAGAGGGGGGAGATAGACATCAAAAGTAAGATTTGGATTAAATTAGTAACAAACTTCATGAAACTACTGTAATTTAGTAAGCGCAATACTTTCTTTAGAGTAGAAAATTTAAGTTATTTGTTGCTTATATATTTTTATATGCATCAATTTATATGTTTTGTTAATTATCTTCAGCTAGTTCATTTTCAATTATTTTTTATGAAACTGCTAATTCGAATTTGAATATTTACAAGTAAAAATGATACTCTAATTATACATATAACAGTGTCTAATAAACATAATTGTTGTTCCACTGGATTAATACACTTTGTGATTTAAAGTTTTTATTAAATTGTATTTATATAGAAAAACAAAGTTATACCAATCACACTAAAATGAAATACTTTAAAGCACTTTCAATTGAATTTTTATTAAAATTTATCAAAATATTTCTATTGACTTACTTTTTACCAATATATATACAGACTGGAAAATCTTTATTCTTACCAGTGGAGAAATTTTAACCCCCCAGCAATTTATAAACTAAGCTGTTTATTAATATTTACCATTATCTAGTTGAAAAAGTAAAATCTTGAATGCTCCAAAAGTACTATAATCTTGTAATATTTAAAGTATTATATAATATTATAATTTGACATTTCTAATATTAGCCTTTTAATCTTAAATAATAAAACAAGAATAATATATAATATTTGAGTTATTCTATCCCAAATAATGAACTACAAAAAGTTGAGGCACAACATCTTTATTTAATAAACTATACCTTTATCATAGTGTTTACTTACTATCATAGAAAATATAAAATTTTAAAATAGAGAATGTTAAGGTATATCCAATAAATTGACAGAAGAGAGAAATTATGAATTGCATAGCTATAATGATAAGAGATAGTCAATGAGCATCATAAATGAGTGACTTAACTTAAACACTAACTGACATATATACATCCACAATTATTCACATATTCACAAATATACAACTTCAATACGCATCACACGCCAGCCACTCCACGGCAAGAAGCACTCCAGGCTTCAATGTCGATAGCTTTTAGTACAGGCAGGTATAACAATTCAAATACCTCAACAATGAAAATCTGGTTAACAATGTATCAGAAATAAATCTTTGAAAGTTTAAATCAGATAAGTATGTAATCAAGGCCTTGTGGAAGTAAATTGAAATATCAACTCCTTGAAGAAAAGCCAATCTGGTCATCAATATTTTGAGCTTTTATGAAAACTGACTTCTGATCTAAATTCAACACAGGCACTGCAGTCTAACAATGGCAAAAATGTGACACAGGTACTGAAGACATTCATTTCAATCAGCATCAACGGCTAGTCATCTGCTCAGACTATGAGATCGCTCCTTACTGCCTTCCTTTTGCTGATTCAATTTGTGCAATTTCTGTTCTGCTGGCAATTTTTCAAAGAAAGGATGGTCCAATGCTTCTGCTAGAGTAATTCTCTGAGAAGGTTCATATTCTAACATTCTAGAAATCAGTTCATACAAAACCCTGTGATCTTCATCATCAACTGGTATGTACCTCTGCAACAAAATAATTCTAAAATTAGGAAGGAATTTGTTATCTAAAGTAAATAAAAATTTTCCCACTCAATTTATTTTCTGAAGGTTTTTGAAGAAAAAAAAAATAATCAAAAAGTAAAACAGTGTAAAATTTACATTGCTTATATCAAAACATAAATAAATTCTTTAAAATAAACATAATAAATTCTTTAAAATACCCTTTTAACCTCTTCAGGATCAAATTTAGTATATGAAGGAAATTAATTCATTATTTATTTAATTTATTTCAACATAACACCACTTTTAAAAGTTAGAGAGAGAAAAGGTACTTAAAATTTTTTAAATCCCTTACACAGACAAAACAATTTAATGAAATAAATTACCTTCAAGGATTTGCAGTTTTCTCTAACATATCGACCAGCTGAACTCTTGTGATCCCAATCAAGCCTTCCATGATAGAAATATTTTGTCCTAAAAATAGGAAAGGATTAAATATAAATTAGTTTCATTTAATAAAAAAAATTACAAGAAGTACCAAATACTTTTTATTCTAAATATGTATATAAATATATTCTTTTTAAATATCATAAAATACAGTAATTAAAATTTCTAAACACTGTGCTTAATTTGAAATGATTAATAATATATTTAGATAAATCTAACCGAAGAGAAATTAATTTATAACATAATGAGATGGCAAATTTATCTAGCTTCATGAAAGGATATTTAAATTTGAAAATTAATACAGCAGGTAACAATTGAATTTAATTTTCATTTAACCTGGAAGACATTTAGAAAATATATTTTAGTTAAATTTAGAATATTGACAATTAAAAAAAAAAACACTAGTGATTTAATAAACATCAAATGTTTTTTTTAACATAATTTCAATGGTAGCTTTCAACCACAACACTTAATAACAATTAAGTAGAAACATACTTAGTTTTACGGCACATTCGATAAGGCAGAGGTCCTAAAATTCTTTCCATCATAGCAAGATGCTCTCTGTTATCATGTGTCTATTTAAAATATAAATAAGAAAATTTCAATTATAAATAAAAATATTATTTAGAGCAACAATTTTTTTAAACAGAGATTATTTACCTGAAAAAGAGTAATTCCAAGATACATCTCAAACAAAATACATCCTATGCTCCATACATCACATGGCTGAGACCACCCAAGTTCTAATATAACTTCAGGAGCTCTGTAATGTCTAGTAGACACAATTGTGCTATGATGTTCATGATCAAAAGTAGCGGACCCAAAATCAATTAATCTGATATTGGAATTAATCACCTGGCGCACATTTCTTCTCTAAATTAAAACAAATGAAACAAACAAGTTATTAGCAACGAAAAAAACTTGTAAAAAAACTAAATGTAAGAATAAAGACCCTGAAACTTATCTTCCCTAACAACTTATATTCAAGACATTTATCCACATTATGTTAATGTAGATCAGCTTGAATTCCTAAAATATATTAAGTTTTAAATTAAGCTGAAAATTTAAGAATTACCAATTTAGCATAAAATGGGCAATTACACTAACACAAACTTAGTTAAATAAATAATGAAATTTTTTAAAAAATGAGCAACATTTACAATATAAATAGTTACCTTTTTCTTATTGTATACTAATTCTGATGAAGAATCTTCAAAGAGGATATTTTCTGGTTTAAGATCAGTATGCGTAAGCTGGAAGTCATGAAGAACTGCAATAAATTTAGTAACCATATTAATAAGATTCTTAGTAAATAATGATTATAATCAAAAATGGAGAATCAAAATAAAATTGTATACTCACATTTAACAGCATAACAAAGTTGATAACCCATATGCCTAACTTGGTCCAAAGGATAAGGGAAATAATTATTATTTTTCTAAGATAAAAGGAAAAAGAGCAAGATTATTAATTTTCCAATTATTGTTTTTATTATAAATTGTAAACAATTGAAAATAAAATAAAAGGAAATCATACCAGGAAGTCAAATACACTTCGTCCAAGAAGCTCAAAAACAATGCACACATGGCCATGATAGTCGAACCAGTCCAACATTTTTACACATAAACTGCAAAATGAATAAATTTTCTGAATGTTTGATGGAAATATACCAATACTTCAACTTAAAATGCAAACTTAACATTACATAATGTAGAAATATTAAAACAAATAGTGAATGGCGAGGGGGACAAGCCCTATAAAAAACATTATCCAAGTAAAAGTGATTTCTGTAACTGTATGATTATCAGTTTAAGCTGATACAAAAAATTTTTTTACACTGCTATTTCAACTATAGGTGACAAATTAATAAAACTATAAATTATATTTCATTGCCTTATATTTACATTCCAGATTATCAGTAAATGAACTAATTTAATTTTGTCTTAATACAACTAAGAAAACAATGAACATTTCAACATAATCCACGTAATCTTATTAAATTAGATTATCTCAAACCAACAATGCTTAAAATTTTGTTTTGAAAATGAAGATTAAATGAATGTCAACCACTAAATAAAGATAAAACTTCCAACAGTTTAAAAAGGAATGATTACAAGAAATAAATTCAAAATACATACTGTTTGCATTCAGGGTCTACATCTGCTAACTTTTCCAAAACATTGATTTCCAATTTAGCAGCATCTCTGTATTTCTCAACATTTTTAATAATTTTAATAGCTGCTCTATTGTCTGGATCCTCACTAAAAAAATTAACAAATGTTAAAAAAATTTTCAACTACAAAAATAAAAACAATATCAAAAAACAATACAGAAAATGAAAGACAAAATTCCAAATTCTTGCTAAAGGTAATATTTAGGCTTATTGAAGTTTAAAAGTATTTTATACATTCATTTATGATATATTTGATATGAAGTTAAAATAAAAATTTATGAAAACAAAGTGTTTTGATTAATACTAAACATGCTCTAATCTCCAATGTTCTATATCATTATAAACAAAACTAACCAGATAATTTGTTTTTCTTTTAAATGCAGAAATCAATATTAATTCAAGAGCATAAAATGATTTTTTTTTTTTATGTAGTCAATACAAAGTTTATATTACTACCACTATTAGTAACTATCGTAAAACTAGAAAGAAAAGATGCTATCTCTTGTCACAAACTTACAACCAGACCATTAATGTTTATAGTAAGCAATAGAAGCAGCAACATTATAAGCATTCAAATTAGCAAGAAATAATCTACAAATGAGAAGTTAATATCACCAATATTTTATAAAATATTACAGCACAATTACATTTTATATTTGCTGGTGCAGGGGTGTTTGTGGGACCCCAAAAAATCCCCGGAAACTTTTACGGACTTACTACCGACATTTTGGAGTTTCGAGAAGGGGGGGGGGGGGGAGAAATGAAAATTACGATTATGAAGTATTGAATGACCTAATTATAAAAGTTCAATGAATTACTTTTTTTTTGCAAAATTAAGACCTTTGAACCCAGGTCACGTGATCGCACATCTGGTCGAACGAAGTCTCTCCCTTTTTTTTCTGCCGCGCCTACTTGCCGAAAAGAATCCAGAAGAGAATGTCCGGGAACCGGAGGAATGAGTCATAACTCGCAATAAGGAAAGAACAAAAAAGAAGTTTTCCCCCCTTTTCACGCATTATCACTGCCTTTGGAGAGAGAAAGGAAAAGTTTTCACCACACACACTGACCTTGCGTTTTCTGCTTTCAAAGCAAACAAAATTACCCAGATCAAAATAAATAATTCATTATTATTCCTACTTCCTTTTGAACGACGATCCCCGGAATTTCCGGGTATCGAAGTTCAAAATCCCCGGAATTCCGGGGTTTCCCCGGAGCACAAACACCCCTGCTGGTGGAAAAAGTTTTTTTTTTTTTGTTTTTCTTTTTTTAAGCAAAAACCCTTTTGCAATGTTTATTTTCTTTAAATTAGCTTAGTATTTTGAGAACTTTATCCAAGACTTATTAAGAACTACTGGTTTTTAATTATTTAAATCTACAAACCATATACATGAGTAGATAAAAGAGAGAAACTCACTTATTCAAATCAATAACTTTCACAACTTTTCCAAAAGTTCCTTCACCAAGAGTGGAAAGAATTTTATCTGCAAAAATTAAAATTATATTTCAAGACTGAACAAAATAATAGCTTTCAAATAAGCAATTTAACTATCAAGCAAATCATTACAAAAACATAATTTAATATATAAATTAAATAAAACAGTAAAAGAAATATGCAGACAGATTGTAGGCTATGAAAAGTGAAAAGATGATTCATGAAATGACATAGTACAAACATTCTATTTTTAAAAATAGAAGCTGAATATTTTTATTAATAAGTAAATCTAGAAGTCGATGCATTTGTACTGACAGATGTATTTAGATGATTCTGATAATTAAAAAATTAATCAGAGCTGTATATATGCATGGCTCATATGATTAAAATTTTAAAGCATTAATTTTGTTTCAAAATCAAGAAAAATTGAAATGAGAAGGAAAATTTTTGTTAAAATTTTACTAACCAATTTTCATATTCTAATTTTAATGAATAGTATTTGTCACACTCTGTCTTAACTTATAATTATCTATCAGAGTGGTATAATGATCCTGTATAGAGACTACTCCCGAGTTTAATTAAGAGAAAAGATTCTAATAATAAATCGGTTCTTATGAATACAGCACTGGAAACTTAAAAAAAATATTTTACGAATGTTCAGTACATCGATCCTGAAGTATGTCCCCGCTCCTATACACTAGGTGTCCATCCTCATCATCTTCCACGCTTGCTTGTCGGGAGTGAGTTTCATCCGCTGGCGCTGGGGACTGCTCAATTCAAATGTTGCCAAAACAGAATGCCAAACCAGCAATTCGATCCACAAAGGAGTTCCCACAGGGGCAATAATTTGTCATTCATGGACAGGAGCAGTAGTAGCAAAGCAGATTTCAGTAAAAGACCAACCGTCAGGAATTCAAGGCAGCACCAAACAGCCAATACGGACGATGGCCAAGTCCATAGCAAATAACACAAATAGGGAGGCAGGGTGTGTGAACAATCAGTTCAATAGTGACATATACAATAATTTCAAAATAAATAAAAAAATATTAAAATTATACAAGTATTTATTTGCATCAAGAGGACACATCCAGCCACTTTTTAACTGACTTTAAATGGATTTTTCTTCAATGGCATAGATAAATTACAATTTTTTAAAATTCATTAAAATATGCAACCTAACTAAAATTTAGAAGAATAAATAAATCGAGATCTATAAATGGTAGAGAACAAATAAAACTGCTAAAAAAGGCAAATATAACACAAAGGATGTCCTCATATTCTAAAGAATCAAACAGCACAGATTATATAAGGATGCAAATATATACAAGTATACATATAATTATAAATAAATAAATAATATTTAGCTTACTTAAAATATGTAGTCACTAAAATTTTTCAAACTTAATAAATGCCACAAGTAAGGTTAATAGTTAATTAAAATCTTTAATAACAGAATAAATAAAAATGTCAAATAATAGCTTATATTTATTATATTTCAAATAAAAAATATTTTTATAAATCACATTTAGAGAATTCAATTTTTACAATTTACAGCTTAAAATTTAAAATTCATGCAAGAAACAAAAGAAAAAAAAATTTGATACGAAACCAAGTCATTTATAGGTTGGCGTTCCCTGGATGAAAGGACCTCCCGCATTTCATCTGCTAGATTATCATAAACTGTATCACTCGTTGATACATTAATACAGCTTGTTTCACTATCTTCTACTCGTACACGAGAAGAAAATCCACGCAAGAAATTTGTACACGCTTGCATAATGCATTTATCAGACAAAGTATCCAGTAAGCAAGTAGATTTCTTTGTCCCCATTTATTGCTCAACTAATTCAATCAGTTAATTTATCATTAAAAAATAAAATGCTTCAAATATAACCAAATTCATAATAAATCCTTTTAGAAAATTTAATCTCCAAAAGAACTGAAAATTCTCTGGCAGGAGAAAAACTAAGGAGCCAATTCAAGTATTTATTTTCAAACTGCATATGGATTGATATATTCCAGATAGCTGAAGAGTATAGATATATTTCTGTGATTAATCCAGTGTAAGAAAACTCATAATGGTATTCCAAATTTTCAGTAGGATTCAAACTAAAGATGGCAGCTTTAAGGCACACAGACAGAAGAAAGTGCCATTCTTTGAAAACGATCAGTACACCACTGAAGATTCTTAGTCAACCTCACTCTGGTGAGTATTTTTGCTTAGCTTGGCAGATTGCCTCGTCAGTGGCTTGAGCAAGCCAAACCGTGGTGCTGAACGCTATATTAGAAGTGAGTCTTAAAATAAACCCTCCATCTTTGACGCAAGTTATCTCCGGCATCGCGTACATAAGCGATCCAATTCTTATTCGACCCTCTAAAATTTACGGCTATAACAACGTTACGGAAAATAAAATAAAAATATTTATAATAAATACCTAATTAGTTTAACTTAAAAAAAAAAGATTAATCCACTTTTTGAAGATCGCATGTAACGTATTAGTAAGAAAAAGATCCGAGTGCATCGACGTACGAAATAAAAATAGCAAAATCAGTATCAAAATGTCAAATAACTTTAAAAATCCACTGCTTCAGAGAGTTTTACGCGCATACAAGCTTAACAATAAATAAACAAATTTATCATATAGTAAAAATAATCATCAATATGCGATGGAATGTGTTTACAATAATTTTAAAAAATACACCCATGAAGTCAAAACTATTCCGACAGATTATAAATGCGAGAATTTGCCTATCCTTTTTTTAAAAAATGAAAATCTAAAAAACGGAAAGAAAATGAATATTTACCTTAGACTTATTCGTTTTGTTTATTAAGCAGAAATTTAATATTATTCCTATTGTCATGACAATATTAACACTTAAAGACGAACAACAAACACAGACGGACTGAACCTAATCCACACTTCGACTGAACTCTAAATGAAAAGAAACCGTAGCAGTTCTTTCACTCTGAGCAGTGATGCGCAACGAAACGAATACTTAAGTTGCGGATAGGACAGGCAAAATATATAATCAAAACACTTTTTCCCCCCTCCCTTCAGTGAAGCGTGCTAAGACCTTCAATACAGCTATCTTTTCTGACGAATGAGCGAAAAGATAGGGACGAAACATCCATAAATAAAAAGAGATTGTTTTGATATACTTGCTTCAATATCAACGAATATGACGAGTGAAATGTGCTTCTGGTTAGAGATATTTGGAATATTAAAAACAACAAGCATTCGGAAGACGAGACAAAAAGGATTATAAAAAAAAGCAATTAAAATAAATAGTCGGAAAACCAAGTAAAGGTCACTGATAAATCCATACTGCACGTAACAAATATGTGAACTCGTGTTTAGTTAGACATTAACGATCTAGATTTTATTTCACTAATAGAGGTTAATGATAAATTTACAAATAAAGAAATAAAATATCGCCCATTAAGTTCTACAAATTTAAATTTTGTAATATTTAATTTAATTTTACATGTAAAATGCTAATCCAAGATACTTGGAGAGGTTACCAAACGGGCGCGCGCGCGTTTGGTAAGCAAAGCCGATTTATGATTATCAATAACTACTTTATGTATTTTCATTAGTTCATCACCAATTTATAATTCCCAACAAGAGATTTGGAAAATAATAACAAGGTCACTGCCGAACAGGTGGCATTTCAATGCAGTTCCTGTAATAGATGTTGGACTGAAATTTTTTATTGGTCGTTAGACAAGCGTTCGTGATTATAACTTTAAAAAAGAATCATGCCTTTCTCAAGGACCAACGGAATTTCCCAAGGACTTGATTGAGGATAAAACCCAAAATTTTTTTTCCTGTATTTTATTTGTTATCTGAAATTTTTTACAAGTTTTATTATTATATTACTTTTATTATAATGATGAGTTTTTATTGTCCTTCATTTTTCTATTTTTTGGTGTTTATAATATGTATTAATAATAAGATTACCAAGAAGTTTTACAACAGAAATTTATTCCAGCTAAATAATAATTAATATAAGTTAAAATAATACTCAATTATGTACAAACATCAGCTTCTTATATTTGAAGGATTTTATAATTTTTACCATTATTCTTATTCTTAGCAATAAAAGTTTTTACTCTTCAGTCTTCTGTAAATGTAAATTTTTACATATACAGTTTCTTCTATTATAACATAGCTTGTTCCTTTCCTTATAAAAAAACATTTATTTACATAATTTCTTCTGATATAGCATAACTTGTTTCTTTTCCCTCGAAGGAAAACCTTTATTTTTGTTTTAAAAATAAATCAGATTTTTCAACATTTTTTGTTATAAACCAGATATTAAACATTTGTCATTAATTTATTACCATAAACATAAATCAAAATTTTCAATACTGGTATTTGATAGAAAAATTAAACAATTTTTCAAATTCTATTTAAAGGTCTAACTTCTTTTTAAAAGAGAGACTGCATATGTGATTCTGCATAATTATTTATTCCTACATATTTTACAAATAATGTTTTGATTAAAATTTATATTTTAAACAATACTAATTGAAAAGAATTACCTTTTAATAATGTTAGTCCCTGTCCTCAATTCCATTATATATTATATAATATTTCAGTAAGTGTTTAGTAGTAACTATATATAATGCTTGGTTTTCAGAGTATCAAGAAATTTTTACTCTGTAAAAAAAACTTATAATTCGAGGATTTAAAATTTTTTTAAATGAGCTTGGCTTTTGAATTTCTAACAGAATAATCTTAAAACTTATCAGATTTATAAAGTAATAAGAGGGGAAGAAAAGAAGTTTGAGAATTTAAACATGTAACTATTATTAGTTCACACCCTCCAAAATAATGGAATATACTTTTAGAACGCTTTAGAATAATTCAGTGGTTGCAGAATGTAATCATCTCAGAGACAGAAAAAACAGTTTGAAATTTTTTTTCAAGTTTAACCATTGGGTTAAAATTACCATTTTGAAAATTCAGAATGTGAAATGTTCTATGAAAAATTTAATTCTATTTCATAATTTATATTTTAATTTTCAAACTTTAAAAGTGCTATCAAATTTTTAATTTCTAAAAATGTATTCTAATGTTTCAATATTCCTAGACTAAAAAAATTTCTAAATATAATCTGAATATCTTCTCTAAGACCTAACAAAGCAAAAACAGAATTTAACTATTTATTAATTTAAATTTGATACTAAAAACAATCTGATAAAATTAAGGAAAAAAATTTAATTTAGGAGAAAAGAATTTAATATTAATAAAGATAGCTTAACAAAGTATTACCCAAAAATAACTTTACACACGAAGATGCTAGTTCATTTAATGTAATAGAGTAAAAAAATATGAACTAAGATATTTCTCTATAAGTGGTGCAAGGAATTCAGAAACATCAATCTTAAAATCCCTCATTTTCAACCAGTGTTATGAATTATGTAATTAAAAACTAATAGCATTAAATAATGTAGAGATCACACTAAATTAATCTCTGTACACTTGATTATACTGGTCAGAGATTTTTAATAGTATGAAGCAAATTATATTATTAACCACAATCACATTAAGTGGCATCCACTGCAATTGCTTAATTTTGATCCTTATCACTGCCATTAAGAGTACACAAAGCGTATCTTTGAATGATCCTGACTGCAGGCTCAGGTAAATAAAGAATTTCAAATAAACATTATGATACTCAAATCAATATTATTGGAAATTTTTAACTTAAAAATTGCATAAGAACCATTTGTTAGGAAGATAATAGATAAATACTGGCTGAAAATACTGAAATTTGACTTTTACCCTAAATTGCCAAATAGGATTACACAATAAGAAATTACGACAAAAATTAGACATTTTTAAATACTTTCTTCACATTCATTTGTGTATTTTCTATAGAAAACTTGTTATTTCATAATAAAGAAGTTCTTATTGAATTTTAAAATTACACATATATATATATTCAGCAACATTGCAGAAGTGTAATGTTTCTCAATTCATCTTCAATGTTGACAAAGATATAAAAATCATGTCTACCATAAAAAAAAAAAAAAAAGCCAGCTTTTAAAAGATTTACAATGAAAATCTGGATTTTTTAAAAAACATTTCTGTAAATAAAGACGATGATATAGAAGATTGTATGAATAAAAATTTTGTATCTGTACTTGCAGCAATAAAGATTACACATGGTTGGGATGGAAAGTGTAAATTTCCTCCTATGCTAATCACTATATTTAGCAATACAGAACATTTTATTTATAGCCTTATAAAGCCAAGAGCCAAAAAACATTCCAGGATTGCTATAATTTTGGCAACATGTTCCGAGTATTTTAGATCAATTTTTAAACAGCAAAAAATAAGTGTTCAGAAATGGTCAGAGAATAAATAATTATCTTATTGCTCCTTACTTCTGAAACTTAATAAAGAGCTTTTTTCAAACATTTCACATTTTAAAAATGCCATTAAAAAAAAACCACAAACCTACTTGCACAGTAAATTTTTCTTACTTTAGATTTTCTTAGTTTATAAATAAATTTAAAAAATTCAAGAAGTTAAAAAGACACTAGATGATCTATAAGAAGCAAAATGAAAATAAAAAAAAATGCCAGTTAATGTGTCTTCGAAGCCAACTCAAGGTAAATAATAAATTACACTGCCTCAAAATTTAACACTCATCAAGTGAAAAAAACTCATTCATTGAATTGCTTTAAAACAAAACCTTTTTTTTTAAGGTGAAGATGTTAATAACGATAAAAATCACGAGACTGAATAATTCGATGGAAGCAATAATTTTTATGCAATATGCTTTGATTTTATGGCAGAAAATGTTAAAATCCTATTTTTATTTTTTAATTGCGCTTCTAATTAAAATTTTTTTTACAAATCCATTCTAAAATAAGCAAAAGGCGACTTCCCACAAAATTTCATATTCCTAACTTCCAATGATTTATGATGCATGTTGCTATGTCAAAGATGATAAACCTTCACTCTTAAGGTGCTTAAGAAAGGTCTTCAAATGACACTACACATTACATTAAAGGTTATGAAATACACATTTGAAGTCTTCCAAGTATATTTGAGAAAAATTTAATGGATCTTAATGCAATAATCCATTATGAGGATTGTCAAAAATCAGTATGTATTTATATTTTTTTTAGCATTGATTATTTTTTAATAAAATAACAATACAAGATAATAAATGACTCCTACTTTTCTTTGTAATAAATTTATTCATGCATATAATACTGATTTTTCTCCCATTTAAGTTGTAACAATTTGTTTCTATTTAAAAATTAAAGGAAAGAAATATTCGCTGAATGATAAATATTTAACTTAAAGGTTATTACCTGCTTATTTCACTGAAATTTATTAAAATGAACAGATTCTTACTGAACATCCTAAAATCCAATTTTTTTTAATTAACACGATTACTAATGATATTACACAAAATGAAATATGAATAAAACTCAGGGGTTTTTTTTTCCGTTTAAAATTTACAATTTTCCTCTATTTCTAATAAAAGGAATTTAAAAGTTTGATGCTATGAAACCCAACAGTAAAACAAATTGCACAAATAAATAGGAAGAGCAAGAAGAGTTTCACATATCTGTTTCTATGCAGGCTGGCAGATGGATGATAACAAAGGAAAATCATTATTTAGTAAATCCGTTATGAATTAAAATATATGAAAGAAATGTACCAAGGACAAATAATTGTATTATATATTCAAATGGTAGGAAATCTATTCTTAATCTATCTAATAAGCTCTAAATGGCTAATTAAAAATACAAAAAATGGTAAGAAACAAACAAATCTGCATATAATTCATTAAAAAATTCTATACAATCAGAAAAATAGATCAAAATTTAATAAAACATGTGTAATGAACCTTGAAATTGATTGATAAGCAGAAAGTAAATCCAATAAATGAATACATTAAAAGTATGACCCAGTAAATAAATGACTGTATAATCAAAAAAACCTTTACAATAATATAAATTCTGGAATTACTATGGAGAGAGAGAGAGAGAGAAAGCCTTGAGTAGTTTGTTATGTAGAATGAAAAAACTATAAAGCACTGCTTTACAGATTATAAAAATGCAGCTACAAATTTCTGTCATGTTTAATGCAATCATATTTCTCAGAACATACATTTTCGAATAAGTTTTCCTGTTGCACAATAACACCAAAATCAACAATTTAAACGTCAAAATTCATTATTTACCACATTAAAATTCTAGGCACCTATGCCCAAGTGGTTTAGTTTTATATATTTTTATTTACCCACATTGAATCTTGCAATTTTATAACTTGTGGAAAAAATATGATTATTTAACTACAATGTAAAGCTTAATTATTTTTAAAATTGGCTTCACTTGTTTGATAAAATATAATTTAGATACATAACGTTTTCATGACCATTTACAAATAATTTGATGCACTAATCTCTTAATTTCTTCAAGAAGCAATCTAAAATAATTAGTAACAACTGCCATACTGCAAACAAAAACTTTTGCCATTTGCCCTCAAGTGCTATTTAAACCTACATTATCACTTCTCATTTTCAAAGTCATTTTTATAGTATTCCAATATTGAGAGCATAATTAAATGCTTAGACAATTGCTACAGTTAAATGATTAGTACAAGTGATTTAAAAAAAGTTGACAAAGGGACAATTCATTACATTAATTTAAAAATCATTGTCATTAATAATTACATTAAATTTTAATTATATAGTTAAAAATTCTATCAGCTGCTATACACTTTTCAAATGCAATTTGTGATAAAAGTATTGGTTTAAGAATTTTCTTTTATATAGGCAAAAACTTATCTAAAAGAATTGTTTTAACTTATTTTTGAATTGCAAAAAACAAAACACTGATTAAAAAGAGAAAATACAAAATATGTGTAATTTTATTAACTGTACTTGCAGGCTGCTTTTTTTTTAAATGCATTATCGAGTAAGTTGTGTGCTTGTATGTTTTTAACAAGACAAAAAGCATATATTACTGACAAATATCAAATATTCAGGGCATCATAGTAAAGCTCATACTTGTTTGACAATCAATATATTAAAATTAACATTTATAAACTGTACCTTTAAATAAAAGTAATGACGATAAAGGACTAAATATTGAAATATGTGGCTTGGGATAGGAATCATCCTAAAAGATATCTAAACAGATAGAATTTCATACTGTAACTTCTCCCAATTATAAAAATAAAATTCATATATAAAACTTCAGCAATATTTTCAAAAACTTATAAATTTATATCATTACAGACAACTGTTATTAATAGGAAAGATTAAAAATTATTTTTCAATCAATTCACCTACCAAACAATGAAGATATAAATCATATAGGATTTAAGTTTTTCATGCTTTGACACCAAAGGGATTCTTAGTTCACTACAGGCAAAATATTTTTAAATACTAAACATAGTGGTATTTCACAATACATTGGAATTGCCATTGGAAAATGATCATTTGATTGCTTGTAGTAGTTTTAGTGTTGTATACGCCTATATAAATAATAAAATATTTCTCTTTAAATATAACCTGCACGTAATACAAAAATGACTCAGCAAATTAAAGATTTGGCAAATAAATAGCAATTTAATATAATAAGAATTATGAATATTAACCCGTTTCTAAATGACTTGCGTTTCATAATCTTCCTTTTACATATTCAACTATCAACCTTACAAGTGGCGATACTTACATGGAGCAAGATATCTAAGTTTGTGATAAACCTTACAACCGGAATTTCAAGTGATATCAAGAAACAAGGACTGACCTGTGTGGAGTGGAATTTTGAACGATGCGGACGTTTGCTTCGATATTTCCTTTTCGATGTATCCTCCCTCCACTGTGGACGGTGCACACTCCCTGAATGCGCAAAGCTGCTACTTGAAGAATCACCCGAGCTTTCATCATAAGCATGCTTCCGGTTATGCTTCTTTCGGTCACCACTCCTTGGGCTGTGGTCTCTATGGCGATGGCTTCTCTCCTCGTGCCGGTCTCGACTATAAGAGAAAAATGTTGAGATTTTAATGTAATCAAAACAATATTATCAATAACTAAGAATGCACATTATTCCATTTCAATATCTTGCCTATTTTGGCAAAATGCATATAATAAAATTTAAATAAAATGACTTCTATGAAAATAACAAACATTTTAACATTATGTAGCATAATATAATGAATTTATAATTTAAAAAGTCATTAAATATTTTTTATGATTTAAATTTTGTTTATCTTAGCATTAATTTTCCATACTTAAAGATAATTCCTTAGATATTGATAGGAATTGAAGAAGGATTTAAGGATTTAACTTTAAAAATTAATAGAATGGAAAGCTAGAAAAATTGAATATTATTAAGGGGAAAAAAATTAAAAACTGTGCAACAGTAGGAAAATAAATTGCATCTTATTGAATATAATTTGTCAGACAAATTTCAGAAAAAGATATATAGCAATCATAAAAAAAACTTTCAAAAATGACCAAAATCTTTCTTAAAAAAAAAAAAAAATCGATAATATATAATTAGGGAAACTACATATGCAACTTTATATTGATGATGTTAATTAAATAATGCTGAACTTATCTACAGACTATTTAGAAGTAGAATAAGTATCTCAAAATTCTAGAATGTGTCAAAATTAAGGATAAATGCTTACTCAAAAGTATGCAATTCAATGGCCTATTAATGATTTGTTCATGTTTTTAAAATCCAATATAATTTAACAAAACATTCTTTTTACTGATAAATATAATTTACAATTACTACCAGAGTTATGTACACTCATTCAAATATCAAAAGATAATGGGTGGATCCTAGCACAGCCCACCTCTTGGCGTCTTTTTGAATTCTCACCAAACAAGTGGCGATAACGTCGCTAATGTGACGACCCTAGACAGATTTTTAAAAATTTATTTTATTTTTTATTACATTTATTTATTATAATTTCTGGCCTTGAAGTATCGTTTTTTAATTGAAAAATAAATATTCAATTAGTAGTCAACTTGGCAAGATTTCAAATAAGTCGCCAAGAGGTGGGCCCATTTAAGATTTTACCAAGATTATATCTATAAACAAAAATTAAAAATCAAATTACCTGTGTGAACGCCTTCGCTTGGAATGTCGTCTATGATTGTGCTGATCTGAAGAATATTTCCTCTCTGGAGAATGTCTCCTATCAGGTGAATACTTCTTAGTTGCATAATTATTATCACTATGACTGTCTGAACCACTTTCAGATCGCCTTCGTTTTCTCTGATGATGCATACTGGACATGAATATACTGAAAAGATAAAAGAATTTTTTAAAAAAAAAAGTATTTAAAAAGTACATGCCAAAATTTATAAGTAAATTTTAAGAATACAAAAAACAATAGATTCTCTAAAAAATTAGAACAAATGACAATTGCATTAGTAAAAGTTCATAAAAGATTTTAAAACATTGATGAACAAAATGTACAAAATTATTCAGAAATAAAAACATTATAAAGTTTTTCAAAATATAAAAATTCTGCTGTCTACATCAGTTTAAAGTCACTAAAATCAATATATAGTCATTTTTCAAAGCTTCCCACTCATTCCTCCCCCCAGAAACAACTAATCGTAAAAAAAGTCTGGGTTAACTTCTATTGTATTCATTTTAAATGAAGATTCTTCCTTATTCTCTTTGCCATAGTTTAATATATCATTCAAATTATGAATCTGTTTTATTTACTTTTCCTTATTTAAATGAAATTTATGCATATTTAATTAAAAAAATTAAAGGTTATTTTAGTAATAACTGGCTAGATTAAAAAGCAATAGGTTAATTCAAATAATGTATTAACTTTATTGTCTTTCAATTATTTAATTGAATATATATCATTACTCTTTTGTTCAGTGAACTACAGCTGCACCTCTTTAAGTCTTAACTAAAGAATCAAACAAAATTTTTAGATTTTACAAAATATAACATTAACTATCATCTATTCCTATGTATTGAAACCGTGAAAATATATGCTTCTAAATGCACCACGTGTTGATTTGACAAAAATGTGGGTAAGATGAAATGTTACATCCGGATGAGCAATAAAATAAAGCTGATTATTAATGATAATAAATATTACAACAATAGCAAATGATCTGTAAAATTGGAAGCCATTAATAAACAATAAATACCAGTCTTGAACTGATATAAAGTGTATGTAAAAGGATGAAGATCAAAAGTTTGACTTTAGAAATGCTTCACACTTGCCTATATTATCTCTCTAAAGGATAAATTTATCCATAAGGAAAAATTTAAGGTTCAAAAAATTAGCTGTATTCAATTTATTATAAATTTATTGAATAAGGAATAAATTCAACACTCCATAAATTTATTTTTGCAACAAATGATATTGTTAATAGTCTTTTTTTTATCATTAGTCATTTGGATACTTTCCCCAATGATACATAGTATTCTCACTGTAATTTACAAAATTATAAACAAGAATTTTCCCCTCCTAAAAAACAAAAATATAGATGGATTTGTCTTATATTTTTAAAGTTCACATATTGCTAAATAAAGGGCCATAAAGCCTAACATTTAAGATCAGATATTTTAAACTTTCACAGTAAATGCAGATTAAAATATCAAATAACCTTTGAAAGATACAATTCTATGGATAAAAAGAGATCCCTCCCTACAAATTCATAGTTATTAAAAATCATGGTCTGTTCATTTCAGACCATCAGTGCTTATTTTATAGATCATCAAATAACATTATATCTGAAGCCATACAACAAAGCAGGATTATAATGAATACACAAAAATAATAAACTCCGTAGAGTAGTTACCTGAAGGGAAATAAATTTTTAACTACATAATTATATTATACTGCAATTATATCAGTTCCATAAAAGCATATCAATGAGCCATTCACAAAAGGCATTTTATCAATATATTTGATATAGAAGAGAATAAAAAAAATAAATATATAATCAATACTTGAAAATTTAGTCACGAATAACTACACCAATTGTTGACTAATAACTTACATTGCCAATTTACATTTATATATACTTTCTATCGGTAATATTAAGAGCAGCTATGAATAAATTTTGAAACATCGAAAATATATGGTTATAAATCAAACTTGCATAAACCTGTATTATAAAAACTAGGTTTTATAAATGATAATATAAAACAGATACATTTAAAATACTGATAAGTTCAAAGATTAAACTGCAAATAGCAATATGCTTTGATAAAAGAGAAGGCTGAATACGCAACAAAATATTTATGAACACAATGTTAACACATAAAATATGGATTATAGAACATTAACACAAGCCTACATATTTCTGAAATTATAGAATATATAATTTCAGTAAAGTAATTAGTAAAGAAGGATGAACAGTTTTGATAACTTTTCACCAGAGTATGTATTCTCAAAAATTTTATTTCTATTCGCCATAAGAATTAATTCCTTGAAAATCCACACATCTTCATAAAACAGTCATCAAGTAACTTATTAATTTCGAAAAAAATTATAACGAATCAAAATGCAATCTCATTATGTAATCAACCGTTATAATTTCAGAAGACAGAATTTTGTTTGAAAGATTAAAATTATAAATACAAAGATGAAACAATTAGGTTTTTTTACTTCGTCTTTTCTATTCTGTTTAATGGCAAAAGACATTATTTACTGTTAATAGACGAAAGTAAATTATGAATATAAAGTTTGAAACACATCGCGAATGCTTTACACATAAAAATGGCGACTACAGTTTTTCAGCAGATTAGGGTTACGTAGTATCAAAAAAATAATTCAGACGTGATCAATCAAACTTACTTTTATATCAAGATTACACGGAAGAATAAACAACTTCGTACAGAATATCTTCTTATAAGGCAATAAGAAATTTTCTTAAAAGAAAATCTCAGGAAAATAACGGCGTAATTACTTCAAACGAGATAACTTCAATGGCGTACAGGTATACAAACTATATGTTGCCAACTTTTCAGAAATTATTTTTCATCACCTCAGAGGAATTCTTCTTCTCTGCGGGAGATATTATGTATAACATGGACTCGTTCGCTACCTGATGTTCTTCGATATAAACTTTCCTCATAATTTTAAGAATATTCTTTTACCAACCAAATCTAATTTTCTCTTTGAATTACTAACGATAAATATTTCAAATTTTTCTCAGATAAAAAAAAACATTTTTGAAATGTATTTTTTTTTTTTTACAGAAGTATGAAATTAGCTATGAAGAACTATGCATTAAATGTTTACTTTACGTTACTTTGCACTAACCCCAGTAAATTTTCGATGAAATCGATCTTTAAAAGTTTGCTGTCTGTCCGTCTTCATACATATAATTATGTTAATTAAAATTGCAAAGCACAAGATGAGTGAAATGTCACACAAATTTTCTTCACTGGAATTGCAAATATGTATCAGATTTTTCATTTTAGATGCAACATAAAGGTGATTTCTATCACTTTGTCGATTTGAAGGTATGTTCCTATAAATCCTTTAAAAATTCAGGTGAAAAACTGGACATCAAAGTTTGGACACTATCAGCTCAAAAAAAAAAAAAAAAAACGCCCTAAGCTAATTTTTTTGCATTTTTCTCTTTTTAATATTACAATATTTTGCCCAAACCATGCTGCTTTTATTATATTTAAGAGAAAATAGAAGGGAAAATATTCCCTTCAATCTTGGTTCTTATGCATTATTTAACATGGTAAATCCAATATTTCTACGTATATACTTTGGAGGGTAAGAATGTACACCATGGAGTAATGTTTTTGAAATTTTAATTTCTAGTAGTAAACTCCAACTTCTTTCCCATAATGTATATCCCAGTTCTCTATGTTGATCTAACTCACCAGTTTTTAATTAAGGAGAGGTGTTCTCGATTATTGAAGGAAAAAAACAAAAACAAGGCAAGTATGAAAGTTGACGTTCAATTTTAAATTTTATAAAAATGACATACTTTAAAGTAGTGGTATTTCTTGGGACATGAATAGAACACAAGACATTTTTTTTTAACCAGCAAACATTTGGAAAAAATAATTTCACGACAAAATAATTAATCAATAAGAAGAGAAATGAATTTAATTAAGTTGGTGGACACACAGTAAGTAAAATTTAACTGAAGGTTTGACATTTTTCTTTAATTAATTCCGGAAATAATATTGCAGAAAAATGAATTTTACACGAATCCAAAATCTAAAAAATTGTCTTTTTAATTATACCAATTTAATCAGCATTCGATCACCCCCCCCCTAATTTTGTTAATTTTCTAAAAAAAAAAATTTTCTCTTATTTTCAACAATAGATATCATTATTACCCTGAAATTCAAACCGTTTTCATTGTTACAACTATCTGATGGCGTGATTTTTTTTCCATTGCTCAAAGTTAAAAAATGGATTCTATTTAATATTTGAGTAGTTTACAAAATGACTAAAAAAGTGAAATTACAATATTGCGAAATTTAGAAGACAGATGAACCAGATATTTGCATTTTTAATAGAGCTATGACGTTATGAGATTGCATCCATTAGTAGGATCTATATGCACAATAAATTAAAGTAGGCCAATTAAAATAATATGCTCTTAATGTCAGACAATTTGGTGCAATCCTAAACATGACATTATATCTATTTATTTGAAATTAAATATAAATAGCATCCCTGCCTCAAGCGAATCAGTTGGTCTCCTGAGGCAACTATTTCTCGAAAAAGGCACAAAATTAAGTTGGATTCTTTTACTTTCTATCTGCATGATTCTTTGCATGTAGATAGAAATTAAAAGAACGTTTAAAAACATTTTAATGCATCCATTTACTTATAAATGTTGTTTTTGCTTAAAATTGGCATTTTCTTCTTTAATAACTGAATATTTAAAAACGTCAATTTTTCCATTATTTATAAACATGCCCTAAATTTAAGTGAAAATTTCAAAAATTCATCTGCTCCTGTTCAAACAAAAATTATAACCAACTTCTCCTCCGTTGACTTTCTTCACTGAAAGCACATTACAAATCTGATTTTTTACTATATACAATACAATAGGATGGTTTTACATTATAAATCTGATTTTTTACTATATACATTACAATAGGATTGTTTTTTTTATGAAAATTCGAAAAATCTCATGTGTGAAGAATGAAGATGAGATTTATCTGCATGTGCCAAAAAACAAAGAATTAATCTTTTCAGGTTGTTACTTTCATATACTTCGTGTCTGATGGATTCAAACGCTCACGTTTCATATGCAGAGTTTATAACGTATTTCAATGAAAATAAATTTCAAAAGATGGATACATTACGAAATAAAAAAAGAAAATCATTAAAGAAAGAAGTTTTTTCCATCATAACTGTAACAGTTATTAAAACACATGATTGATAAAATGAAGTTTTTATTTCAATACAACAATGAAAATCATTGTTTCAAATTATATTTACAAAGATTTTGATTAAAATAAAACAAATTATAGCATTCAATGAACCTGAAATTGAAAATGAGTGCTTGAACTCAAGATTCTTATCTTCTGGGCATAATAGTTGGATGGGAGAAAATTGGATTAATAATAGTATTATATAGCAACATGGTGTGGTTGTATAATAAATGTTAAAAGGTGATTAAAATATAACATAACAATAAAAAAGGTAAGGAAACAAATAATCATCTCAGTAATCTGGAAATCACAGGTAGATTCATTTTCATCTAAATTAATATTTCATGAATCTAATTTCAATCAAAATTAGGGCTTGAAAATCACTTTTTAGCTCAAGACTTCTAACTGCAGTTATCGAAAAACTTTAAATACAAAAGTTGTTCGTCTTAATAAGGTGCTAATTTGATTTATTTTTCTATCTTCAATATTAAGGAAGTTATAGCGAAATGAAAACTTCAACCTCCCACTTTTTCCAACCCCTTTGAGTTAGAAGGGTCATTTACGAACTCATTCGAGATTTCAACATTTTTAACGTCATATTCCAAGCCGGTTAAAGTCCAAACGAAATTGCTGCACTTATCTTGTTCAGAAGGTCCTAACATTCTAATGTTCTATCTAAACATTGGTCACAGTGTTATGCTGATGTGATGAAGCACTGTTATTGGTAGTCAAGTCACAGATGAAGCATTCGGGGTCTTCTGAAATATTTGCTGTGTTTGGGATCTTAGGTTCCAATTGCTTTAAATGCGACATTATTTTTTTATTCAAATCATCAAAACTCTTGTATGAGGTTTTTTGACAATATTGTTATTATGTACAAACCACTGCTTATTGGTAATGTGCATTAACCATAGAGCTGATATATAAATGTGGGAAGGAAATCGCTTATTTCTTATCTAAACAAGTGTGCCCAACAGGAGTCACTTAAGGAGAATCTGAGAGTAAGAATACCCATTTTGGTGTCATATCACAAATCCCGGCATACTCAAAAACTGTCGCGAAACCTTTTACTTCACGGCATTGGATCCGTTCGGTTTTTATTTCCGGTTAATATTTCTAGAAAAGGGTTTTTTTTTCTTCTCTTTTCCTGTTTTCAGATTCTCCTTCTTTGAAAACTAAACAAACTGTTTCCGAAAATAATGTGTTCTTTTCAGGCCCGACTTAGCCTGATTGGCACCCGGGGCTAAAACTTCTTTGCCCCCCCCCCTCTGCTCCACTACTTCAGTAATGAAGTACCGATCTTTATGGAGGTATTTAAATTTTTCACCTCATTATAGATATATAACAAAAAAATTGACCAGAACCTAAAATACACTGTAACCCCCCCCCCCCTTCCAATGGTCAGACGAAATATCGTTCTGTCCATTTTATTGATTTTTCTGATAATTCTATGTCTATCATTAAAAGGATATAGCACATCTGAAGAGCCAAAATTTGGCAAAAATGCTATTTAAATTTATAATTAGAAAATGTGAAGGATTTTTTAGCAATTTGAATTAATTAACGAAAAATGCCATAGACAAGTCCTATGCACTTAGAGAATATCCATACCGATTCATTATTTAAATTCCAGTAAAAATATAATTTTAATGTATATGCAATAAAGATAAATTTTACATCCAAGCTGAGTATTTATTTATATTCGATTAATTATTGCATGAAAAACTTAAAATGTGAGAGGGGAATGCCCCATACTTTTGTTATTATTTTTTTTTTTTTTTTTTTGTCTTTGAAAAGCAATGTTATTTTAACTAATTTGCAGTTTATCAGGCAACTCATCATTTAAATCAGAAAGATAATGCCTTGCCGATTCCTCCGCTTCAGTTTTTTGAAAGTCTGATTTTGTGTTTATCAAACATGAATATTTACTTCGTAATTTTTCATATGGAATTTTACGATAGTTAAGTTTAACATAACTGTTTTCTGACAAAATTTCTAGCGCTTCAGCTTCATATTTCTCAAATTCGTTTCGAACAGACTGCACAAAATCTATTAAAGATTCAAATAATGGTGATACTATATCTAATTGTGCCATAGAATTCTGGAGAACTTTACTTGTTTGATTTAATCTTTATAAAATAGTATCCCACACAAGCTGTATTTAGTGCATTTTCAATCTTTAGTAATTTTTTATAAATAGATTTAGTTTTATTTCTAGTGGAAGGAGTTTGCTCTTGATCATCTGCCAAATAACTCAAAGATTTTAAAACCGAAGCATAGTTTTAACGCAATGCCTTAGTATCATTTGCATCAGCACACCATCGTGTACATGAACGATTTTTTAAAGTCAGTTTTTGTTTGCTTTCTTAAATATTTTCAATCATAATCTGCCATTTGTATGTTGAAACGGAAAAAAAAAGTGATATAATTCTTGTAGTAAAGAAAAAAAATTTACAACTTCAGTAGAGGATTCTGCAGCATTTATTCCAACCAAATTCAAAGAATGAGCAAAACATGGTACGTAATCTGCAGTTGGATTAATATTTTTAATTCTTGCTTGAACATCTGAATATTTCCTCGCCAAGTTGAATGCCTTATCGTAACTTTGTCCCCTGCAATTTTATATGCCAAGATCTAAATCTTCTAAAACTTGTAGTATAATATTGGTTAAATTTTCTGCATTGTGGCCAAAAATTTGTATAAATCTTATGAACTTTTCAATAGGTTCATGATCAGAACCAAGATACCGCAAAATTAAAGTTAACTGATACAGATGTGTAGCATCGGGCATAGAATTAGTTGTTGTATTTCTAAATGATTTGCAAATCCAAAAAAATATTTTCTTTTCGATGTTGATAACACCAACCATTCTTTTATCAATTTTTCCCCATTTTCCTGTTCTTCGTGGTCATGGGGTTTTTTTATCACCGACACCTTGTAAATTGGGTAAAACTGTTTGCGTTTGTGATGCAGAAGAGATTTCCGATTCTTCTGCATGTGCAGGAAAGAATTTTAAGAGTATCCCTTTAGCCTTTTTAGCTTGAAGTTCTCGAGCCTTTTTAAGTTTCCTTTTTTGGCTCCCAGGCATGTAAGACCGCTCCGTTTATTTTATTGTAGCTTTAATACAATATAAATAAGAAACTAGTCAAAATAAATTAATCCCGATAAATTATTCAATAATAATAAAACTACTATGCGTACAAAATGCAATACCACGGGCAAGAGAAATAACAAACGAACAGCAAATAGTTAAGATACCGGTTGCTGTCATCACTATGCGTTATCATTCGATATTTGGGAAGAGATCCAGGTAGATTTTCATAGCATTACAAATGAAATTAATTAATCAAAAGAATATTTGCCATTTTGTGAGAATTTTGAGGAAATACAACTTATGATTGATTATTGTGGTTTATCAGTGTTGGGAAAATCCAACAGAATTCACTGAACATGATGCAATTGAATTTTTCGCAGTTGCTATTAAGATGACCTAGTTAACAATCATATCGCTGCAGTTTGTGAACTTTTCACAAGTTTCCGAAATGCAGTTTTCTAATTATTAACTAGGTCAACAAACTGCGAAAAATTATATCCTTGCTGACGTTAGGGTTACAGCTAAATTTTCAAAATTATGATGGCTCAATTAAGCCAATCAGAAGTCCGTATTTTTGTAAACATATAGCATTTTGCGACATGAAAAAATACAGGCTTTTGATTGGCCAAATTTGTCCATCGTAATTGCGAAAATGTAGCTGAATTCCACCCAAGAAAGCCATGAATGTACGAAATATAGATTTGTATGTGTGTGTGTGTGTGTGTGTGTGTGTGTGTGTGTGTGTGTGTGTGTGTGTGTGTGTGTGTGTGTGTGTGTGTGTGTGTGTGTGTGTGTGTGTGTGTGTGTGTGTGTCTGTTTATACGATATATTAATGAAGAAGCTAACATAAAACTGACGGATTTTACACTGTACTGATATTTTGTTTTAAAAAAGTTCATTAAAGAAGGAAACGTAAGATACACTTTCTATTCGATTTGCCCTCCCCTCTGATGTGGCG
This sequence comes from Argiope bruennichi, assembly GCF_947563725.1. NCBI lineage: Eukaryota > Metazoa > Arthropoda > Arachnida > Araneae > Araneidae > Argiope > Argiope bruennichi. The sequence continues at coordinate 32,966,233 of NC_079157.1, forward strand.
GCCTAGGGCAACTGTCCCGTATGCCCCTACCTTAGTCAGGCTCTGGTTCTTTTTCATAACATCAGTAACTGAGTTTGTTGATTTAAATCATGTTTAGTTTTTTACTTTTTTTTTGCTTTAATTAAAAATTATTTTTTTTCTTTAAGTAAACATTTTATTTCTTTTATTTACCTAAAGACATCCTTTAATTGTACATTACATGTTCAAATACTTTCTATCATTATCTCAAACAGATAAAAAAACTTTTATAAAAACAAATTATAAAAGAGACCCTAGTATGTTTTTTTTTTTTTTTTTGTTTTTTTTGAAAATACATGTACATGCATGTATCAATACTATTGATGTTATTAGAGATGGAAATTATATAAACTTAAAAAATATATTTAAAGACTTCGTTTACAACTTTATTTATTATTATTTCAATTATTTTTTAAAGATTAAACTGGTAGGAAACCTTTTCTAATATCATTTATCTGGTGATTCTTTGTATAAAATTAAATACCCGTAAAAACTACTTTAGTAACCCAATTAAATTTTTTTTCTAAGATTGCTTGGTTATTTTCGGAAAGAAAGAAAACCCTTAATTATCGTAATTCTAAATATTTATTATGAAGATTGTTCATTTTAGTAATTTTAGTGAACAGAGCCATACAATAAATTTTTTAAAAGAAATTCAACACATCTTTTGTTAATCTAATTCGGTCAAAGCTACTTTGTTGTAATTTATTATTTGTATGGTGATGTAAATCTAATTTTAGGCAGTTAATTTTAATAAAAATTAAAATTAGTTAACAATTGTAAATATATTCTTGCATATTACTTTTATAAATTTCTGGGTGAGTACCATATTTAAATCAATTCCTTTAAAAATAAAAATCACAATTCTTGCCCAATAGATCTTTATTAAAACAACTTCTGATAAAAGCAATTAAACGTTTCTGTTCATTAGTCCAGTTTCTTTACAGAAAAAAAAATACTTTAGGGCATGGACGAGCAATAGAATTTGTATCAAGTATCAGGATCTTGACTCTTATTTTGTCAAGGTTTTACATTCATTGGAAAGTAGTATATAATTTTAAATTATGATATACACATTAGACAAAAACATGTATTATCAAATTAAAGTACAAGAATATTAAGTTAAAAAAATACAGAATATTTACAGAATAACAGAATAAATACAGAATAACCCATTAACAAATTTTCTGTGACTAAAGAAGCTTATGATTCAGTTCAGAAAATTGTTCTTTTTATAATAAGAACCACAAATTATCATACTAAATCACTGTTAATCTATACTTATAATAAAGCTTAATGTGTGTGTGTGTGTGTGTGTGTGTGTGTGTGTGTGTGTGTGTGTATTGGCGCTCCATAGACCAGACCTTTCGATTTGCAGCTACCAGATTCTGCACATGTATATCTTGGATGTCAGGAATGTGCATCTCTGAGAGATTTTATTGAATTTTAATTAATTAAAAATTAAGCGAAATTTCAGCGTTTTTTCGCTATAACTTTCGAAAATATTGCAGCTTAAAATTGATTTTTGCATCAAGTTAAAGCTTAAAAAATTATCTTTTTAATGATACCAATACTTTAATCTATAAATTAAATTTCAAGAATTTTAAAAGAAATATTTTAACCATATTTTTCAACAATATATTTTGCACAAAATAAAAATAAAATTTTATCTGCATGATCACGTCAATAAGAAAAAATTAGCTTTTTTCTAGGTGTTGCCATCACATTAACAGAAGTTCAAAGTAAAAAATAAATAATTATTTAAATATATACTAAATTTCAGCACGTGACTGTATGAAGTAAAAAAAATTGAAATATGATATTTTCTAAAAAGTAAATGGAGGAAAAGTTTTCTGTGATCTTTTACAATATCTATATAATTAATTCAATAAACAGTTTAATTTAAGGCAAACATGGTTAATATATATAGGATATTCACTTTAATCAGCGCCCATCAGCTAATTTGCGACATACATCTGCTAAAAAAATGGTCTAATGAATTAAAAAATCATATTTTATGTAACTTGAGTCAATAAATGTTCAGATGAATTACTAATTTTAAATTTTTACATAAGCCCTCTGCCCTTTGAATCATATTTAACAAAATATTCTTGAAATACCGATATTTTAAATAAAAATTGTTGAATTCCATTAAACTAAATCAATCTCTAAAACTGACCGATTTATGAAATTTGAATATCTTACTACTATAAAAACTGGCGATTTTAGACCACTTCACCGACTGTCTTGAAGAAGATACGCCAATCTTCTGCCAAGATTTCTCGACAGTGATTGGCCTATGATTACGAAAATAATGATTGTTCTAAAATCTAATATATAAAAATCTCATGTCACGGTGTTTGTGTTCGTACTCCTCCGAAACGGCTCGACCGATTTTCATGAAATTTTTTATGTGTATTTGGTAGGTATGAGAATAGGTCGTAAAGTCTTTTTCATAACGCTATGTAATTAGGGTGTTCGTATCCACGTTCACCGTACTCTGATGAGATCAGCGCTTGCTTGAAATCATCGCCACTGTGGCGTGATGTTGAAAAAGTCCAGCTGAAAATAAACATGCGCGCCCAAATGCTACAAGATCCATCTTCTTATACATTTTCTGACCAATTGTTAGATATCGGCGATGAAAAAGTTGCTCTCTAAAAAAATATTGGATGCATAAAATTGTCCACTAATTTCTGCACTATCGTTGATTCACAAAATGCTCTCATTGACCGCATACTTCCCGATGTACGCACATAATACATAAATCATGCGTGGCTGAAAGAAAGAGCCCTTTCGGCAGCAAAAAATGTGAACGTCGACGATTTAAACTTCAAGATACAGCAGTCGTTACCAGGCGACTTGGTATCATACAAATTGATCGATACAGTTTGCGATGCTAACGAAGCTATAAATCATCCAACAGAGTTTTTGAACTCACTGGATTTGCCAGGCATGGCAACACACCTTCTACGACTGAAAGTTGGATCTCCTGTTATTTTACTTCGGAATTTGAACCCACCATGGTTGTGCAATGACACGCGATTAGTCATTAAAAAATTGATGAAAAACGTTATCGAAGCCAATAAATTCCGAGCCGAAAGTGTTTTGCTGCCACGAATTCCAATGATTATCACAGACGTGGCAATCGAATTCAAACGCGTTCAATTTCCTGTTATATTCGCATTCGAAGTGACAATCAATAAGTCGCAAGGCCAAACGATATCTGTTTGCGGCTTAGATTTGGGCACACCATGTTTTTCACACGTGGCATGTTTTCGCGTTTGCAAATAATTGAGCTTATTTCTGTTGGCTAAAGACGGACTGAGAAAAAATATCGTGAAATTAATTGCTCTTCGAAATGAATAATGATTTTCTTTATTTCATTTTTATACTTTAGGACAAAAAATATATTACTTTTTTCACTTTACGTTTAACTTTTAAGAGATCAAACAATGTATATGTTCGTTATGTTAATGAAATACATTGTATTGAGAAAATGAATGGTTGGTGTTTTTTTGTTTTTATCGGCGATCATCATCTACAGCACTCCATTCCTCTTTCTGTCACAGATCCCAACCCCACACACTTACAATGCATTCGTTAACAATCAAAATATTCAACAGAAATAATTTATAAGGCAGAACAACGTTTGCCGGGTCAGCTAGTCTAATATATAAAAATCTCATGTCATGGTGTTTGTGTTCGTACTCCTCCGAAACGGCTCGACTGATTTTCATGAAATTTTTTGTGTATTTGGTAGGTATGAGAATAGGTCGTAAAGTATATTTCATAACGCTAGGTATTAGGGGTTCCTATCCACGTTCACCGAAAGCTGATGAGATCAATGCTTGCTCGAAACCATCGCCACGGTGGCGTAATGTTGAAAAAGTTCAGTTAATCTATCTATCTATACTTATATAAAGCTCAGTGTGTGTGTGTGCGCGCGTATGTGTGTGTGTATGTGTGTGTGTGTGGTGTGTGTGTGTGTGCGTGTTGGCGCTCTACAGGCGAGATCGTTTGACCTACAGCTACCAAATTTGGTACATGTGTACCTTAGAGGTCGGGAATGTGCACCTGGGGTCCCTTTTTTTGAATTTTTAATTAGAATTTTAACTATTATGTAGTGATTGGATTTTGAAGCGTTAGGAAATAAACGTTCATAGATGGCGCTAGACCACTAGCGCGAGTGTAATTAAAAGAGTGATGTCATTCGAGTGTTTGCTCTTGGAGGAGAAGGAGTTACTGAGCAGAGTAACTCGAACGAATCTTCAATAAATTTGTTAAGTTTTCTATTTGCCTAATTTTTTTCAAAGCACTCACGAACCAGCCAAGACATTTGGCGCAGTCGACCGGATTGAGAATCGAGTGCTATTTTTGACGAACTTGAAATCGAACTTTATTCGATAAAGGTGTGTGCTTTCGGTATCAATATGGCTTTCCTAGGCAGTGCGAAAAAGGAAGATTTGAAGTTGTTGGCGGAAGAGCTGGGTGAAACTGTTTCATTAGAGATGAAAATTGTGGACTTAAAAAAATTAATTACTGGAAGTGAAAATTACGAGGAAGAGTTCGTGAAGAAACAAATTATAGTTATCATAGAGGATAGAAAAGAGAGACAAGATCAAAAACGAAAGCAAGAAGAACGAGAATTTGAAGAAAGAAAAATTAAAGAAGAGTGGGAATTGCAGTAGAAAAAGGCACAAGAAGAACGAGAATTTGAACTTGAGAAACTGAAGCTGCAATATTCCAGTGTACCTGTGGATGTCGAATTACCAACTCCCAAGATAGAACTCAGGCACGTGATGCAAAAATTCGATGAAAAGAACAGTGATATCAGTTTATATTTGCTGTTGTTCGAGAGGCAGGCCGAGTGGGCTCAAATAAAACGAGAAGATTACGTGTCGCATCTATTAGGATTATTGCCAACGGATATAACCCAACTCATCGCTCGAGAGCCAATCGAGAAAGTTAAGGACTATGACCACATCAAGAGTTTATTAGTGAAACGATTTAAACTCAGCCCAGAAAAATTCAGGCAGAAGTTTATGACTCATTTTAAAAGACCGGAGACTACCTGGTGCGATTTTACTTACGAACTTAAAAATTATTTTGAGCAATGGATTCAAGGATTGGAAATAACTACTTTTGAAAGTTTGTCGGGTTTAATCATAACAGAACGGATAAAGCGAAAAGTACCTACGGATATTAAAGAACATTTTATTGATGTTTGGTCACACTTCACAAATCCAAACGAAACTGCAAGCAAATTAGATGATTATGAAAATGTGCGATCAAACAGTGTGAGGAAAAAGAAAGAACTATATCAAAAGAATAACTGTTCTAAACATCAAACCTACGACGAAAGAGAAGAGAGACATTTTTCGGAACGGAAATACTGTCTTTCCACGACAAGAATACTGCTAGACAATCGCCTATGTTTACGGCGGGCGTCATAGAAACAGGTTTCGGTTGGAACGATCCATTTTGAATGGGTGGAATTGGACAGAAGTCTGGGAGGTGTTCTTTTTCTTGGCGTCAATGTGAAGCGATAAAAGTTAACCTGTTGCTCCTCGTCTTCTCGCTTTAGTCGCAGTTGCACGTATCTTTATATTCGCTTAGCTTACTTCTTTTATATTTTATTAATCTTTTCTTCGGTTAATATTAACTGGATTTCATTATTTAATTTTTTTTTGTCTCTTAAATTGAGAGGGAAAAAACCCCCGTTTTTTTAACCTATTGCTCTTAGTGTTAAATAATAATTATGAGAAATTGTATTTATAGTTTTAAAAGAAAAAAGAATTACTTTCAAATTAAAAATATTGATTCGATTATGCTATATGAAAATATTTAGAGATTAAAACGATTTAATTTCTTTTCTGGAATTGAATGAGTATATGCAATTGTTAAGAAGTAATTCTATTAAATTTTTATTGCGAAATATTATTCAACTATATAATGGCATGAAGAAAATATTATATTATAGGTAACGCATTACTTTTTTTTCAATAAAATAAAGAAAAATGGTCATTTATTCAGGCTTGTTTTCTCGCCTCCCTGTTGTGTCAATAGCTTTCCTTCTTAACTATGATTCCAAGAATCTAAAAATTTATGCACGTTAATGTGAGTTAGAAGGATTAAAGTATTTAACGAGATTCCTTTCTACTCAGGTGCACTGATTGTGATAATAAACGGTAGGAGATAAGTATTCTCAAACGGCGTTGATGGGCTTTGAATAGAAATGTGAAGAACATTGGGAGTGAAGAATTTTCAACCCCGAAATGATAAAATGCATGCAGGAATTTGGATCCTTTATTGCTTCGAGCTCATGCCTACTGATATACATTGAAAGGAAAAGCTCATTTATCACTCTATTATTTGAATTGACAGTTCGTGAGAAAAAAAAATTTTCTTTGAAATAATTGTATTTCTTTTTCAAGCCGGGGGAAATGAATAAATGGTAATCTGGAATACAAAAACAAACTTTTACCGCGTTTTTCGTAGAGTAACGTAAAGCGATGTTGGGCTTATTTAGTTGGGTTCCTTTAAGTCAGGGACATCTGGCACGTGCATGAATGAACACTTGAATTATCTTCAAATTCAGAATACTTTTACATATAAACTTTGCGAAATTAATTATGCTGTAAAAAGCTTGTGCATATTGAAAATAAGTTACAAATCAAAGTTTGATTTTTAAAAATCTGAAAATTGATAATATGGTGATCGTTTATTTTGTGTTTCGGGAAATAGTATATACATCATAAAAATAAATAAATATAAATTTGGAAAGGTTTCAAGCATATTTAACAATGGACATTTTACTTTATAACAGAATAAAAGCAACCTTTTATAAAAATTATGAAATAATTACGATTAATTATGTTATAGTTTTTATGTTAAATTAGACAGATTACCTCGCGTTTGCAGCGGAGAATTTGATATTTATAACTTATATAAATTTAATACAAATGAAATGAAGACGATTATTGTTTTTTCATGCATGATTTTACTTCTTTATTATTTTTTTTCTTCCTGTGCAATCGTTAGACATACAAATAATTATTCAGTTTTTCTATTTGATTTGTTTCGTTCTTTGTATACATATGACAGGAATATCAGATATTTTCAATATTCCGAGTATGCAAATTATTTTCAGCTTAGTGAATTATTTTTAATTTTTTTTTTCAAGAATTAAATGCAATAATACCAAATATCGCCAATTTGGCGCTAAACGTGCCAACGTAAGAAACTTGAATTAATTTATACCTCTGCGAAATGAACTCTTCCTACAGTAACTTGTTTCTATAACGCCCGCCGTAAACATAGACGATTGTCTAGCAGTGTTCTTGTCGTGGACAGACAGTATGTACCCCCGCATCAACGAGAATTCAGAAACAAAAACTTTCATAAAAACGAAACTACAAATTCAAGAAAAGTAACAAGAGACTGTTACGTTTGTGGATTGTCACATTTTGCTAGAGACTGCCCAAATAGACATAAAAAATCGCAGTTAAGAGAATCTGCGGCAGAAAAGAAACGGGAAGACATTATAACCGCGGAAATTCAGTCGGAATTAATTAATGGTGAAAAAAGCTTAAATATGAACCCTTTACAATACGTTGATATTTGTGTGGACAATAGAGAACTGAAAACCCTAGTTGACTCAGGTGCTATGATACCAGTTTTAAATTCTAAATATGTGTCAAGTGAACAAAAAGGAAAAGGAAAGATCATTTTAAAAAGTGCATTTGGAGAAAGGATTAACGCTGTTCTTTCGAGTTTTCAAATATCATTAAAAGATAAAAACAACGAAGGATTTTCCAGGCCTATTGAGATAGTTGCAGCTGTCACGGATAGAATTCAAGAGCAATTCATCACCCCCCCCTCTGTATTAAATTTATTGGGAGAAAGCATAAACCACGGCCGCACCCAAAACTTGTCTGGATTAGAGGCGCCGATGGAAGAGAGCTTTGATGAATTTATGATTTGTTGTGGAATTAGTCAGAGCGAAGAACAACCGAGCGGAAATGAAAGCGATTCCTTGGATAAGAAAAACAAAATTAATGCGTTGAAAGAAGAACAAAGAAAATGCGATACTTTGCAGTCAGTAAGAAAAAATGTATCGCTTGGAAAAGGAAACTTTTTTATGAATGATGAATTAATATTCCACCGGGATAAAATATTAGGCGAAAAAGTGAATCAGTTGGTTTTGCCCAAAAATAAGAGACAGCAAGTTCTTAAATTAGCACATGAATCAATTTTCGGATGCCATATGGGATTAAAAAAGACTAGTGAAAGAATTAAATGCAGTTTTTTTTGGCCAAATATGACAGATGATATCAAAAACTTTTGTAAATCCTGTAAAGAATGCCAGTTGAGGAGTCCGGAAAAAATGATTGATAAAATTCCTATTACTCCTGTTCTCCGTCCGGAATTGCCATTTGAGATAGTAAATATAGACCTAATAGGACCCATTGAACCCCCTTCTGCTCGTCGGCATAAGTATGTATTATGTCTAATGGACCAGCATTCTCGATGGCCGGAGGCTATCCCTCTTCGTTCGTTAACGGCTAAAGCTACGTGTGATGCTTTATTGGAGATATTCATGCGGACTGGAATACCCAATGTTATTGCAAGTGATAATGGAACGAACTTTATTTCTAAGTTAACCCAGGAATTCATGAAAAGATTAGGTTGTGCTACCAGATTTACGACGCCTAACCATCCAGCTGGGAATGGCCTTATAGAAAGATATAATAGGGTGTTCAAAAATTCACTCCATCACATTATCAGAACTGATCCAAGTAATTGGGATAAATACATTCCGTATATGCTCTTTGCGTACAGGGAAGTTCCTAACTGTACGACGGGTGTTTCGCCATTCAAGTTGATGTATGGACGTGAAGCACGAGGACCTCTCAGTGTTCTAAAATCGAGCTGGTGTGGTGATATTGCCATTCCGTTAAACATGGAGAAATAAGTTGTGGATTATTTACAGGAGCAAAAAATAAACCTAGAAAGAGCTGCAGAGGAAGCATCTCTCATCTCTTCTGGTAAACAGCAGGCATATGCAGAATATTTTAACCGCCGAACCGCTTCTAAGGAATTTAAGCCAGGTGACCAAGTTTATTTATTAATACCTGATTCATCGAACAAATTGTATGCCCGTTGGACTGGTCCTGGAGAAGTTATCGAGCATTGCCCTCCACATTCATATAAAGTGAAACTGAGCGATGGAAAAATTCGGCATTGTCATGCAAATAAGATGCGGAAATACTATCCAAGAATTAATGCTGTAGGCATGATCTTTGAAGATGATGCAGACTTTGGAGAAGTTTATTCATCCCCTAGTTATAAAAATGTATGTTACTGGAAAGAGATATTTGATCAAGTGGATTTGCGACATCTTTCTGAGGAAGTGAAATGTCAAATCTTGAACTTATTGCGGAATCATCATTCAATATTTACCGGACAAGTTCGAGTTGCAAAGGTTGGTCATCACAAGATAAAATTAGGACGATAAAGAAAGGAAAAAACCTTACGTGTACAGGATTCCTGAAGCGTTGAAACCTCAAATATACTCCCAAATCGAAGAGCTCCTAAAACTAGATCTAATCGAAGAGAGCTCAGCTGACATTGCTTATCCTATAGTCTGTGTAAACAAGAAGGATGGATCTATCAGGATGTGCGTGAATTATCGAGCTTTGAATGCAGTGACTAAAACCGGCGATTTCCCCATGGAAGACGCAACGGAATTAATATATTCCAAAGGACAGGCAAATGTGATTAGTGTGTTAGATTTTTTGAAGGGGTACTATTCGCTTCCCATGGAAGAAGATTCGCGGGATTATACATCTTTTAAGACCCATAGAGCACAATATCGTTTTAAGGTAATGCATTTGGGCTGAAAAATGCAGCTGCAACTTTTCAAAGGGAAATGAACAAAGCATTGTCGCCATACAGAGAATTTTGCCGTGCTTATATTGATGACATTGCTATATTCTCCAATGATATCCCCTCTCACTTGAAACATCTTCATTTGGTGCTGGATAGATTGGAAGAGCTAGAATTCATTGTTAATCTTTCAAAGTGTGCTTTTGTGAAATCTGAAATTTCATACCTGGGACATATAATTGGCTCAGGAAAGCATCAAGCTGATCCAGCTAAGTTGGAAACGATCTCTCGTTTGCCCGTACCTGAAACCAAGAAACAACTACGTAGTGCTCTTTGCCTGTTCAACTATTATCATGATTATATTGCGAATTTCGCCGAGATCGCCTTTCCATTAACGGAACTAACAAAGGAAAGAAGCCCTGATGTGTTGCCATGGTGTGAAATGCATAGTGTTGCTTTTGAAAAATTAAAATCAGCATTGTTACACGCTCCTACTCTACACACTCCGAATATGAGCAAACCCTTTGTGATTCATTGTGATGCCTCGTCAATCGGGATTGGCTCGTGTTTATCACAGACTGTTGATGGGAAAAATGTGCCCTATCGCTTATGCAAGTCAAAAATTAAACAAAAGCCAACAATCTTGGTCGACAATCGAACGGGAAGCATTTGTTATAGTTTGGAGCTTGAAAAAGTTTGAAACCCTTGTGTTTGGATCCGAGATCCACATTTTTACCGATCATAACCCCCTTCCTTATCTGACCAAGTGCGCTCCTCAGTCATCTCGACTACAAAGGTGGGTATTTGCCTTGCAGAGATTCAACATAACATTAAAACATTGCCCTGGTTCTAAAATGCCGCTTGCTAATGCCCTGTCACGTTTATTACCAAAATAGACTGAAAAACATTTTTTTAGTACTAATATCATTTTTCTGTTTTATATATCAATATGGGATTAGTGACTATAAAATAATAATAATTTATGCTTGATATTATGTATATTTGTTTTAATGTTTTTTTTTATTATCATTTTCTTAATATGTTGAATAATTGGTATTCGCAAGTTTAAGAGTATAATGTGCAAAACTGTTTGAAATAGGATTAGTTACAGGAATATAGCTTTTTCTAGTGTTTGTTATAAATTTTCATTCAGCAGTTTTGGTTATATTTGAAATATTATTTGAGTAATGTTTATCAAGTGAAATCCTTTCTTAATTATGTATTAATGTTTACTAAGTGATTATATTCATTATAAATTTGTGTTTATTAGTTGATAAGTGATTATATAGTTATTGAGTATATATTAATGTATATTAACTGATAAGTGAGTTTCTTATTATCAAGATGGTATTTATATTCAATTGTGCATTTCTTATTTTACCTCATTGCTTTCTTAAATGCTTATTAGTTATTCATTTGAGTTAACTTTGCATTTGTGTTTATTTTTATTTGGATAATTTGATGTTATTAGATACGTTTTAAAATCCAATTCATAATTTTAATTCAGAGGTATGTTTATGTTTTCATATAAACATTACTCTTACGTTGGGGGTGTAGTGATTGGATTTTGAAGCGTTAGGAAATAAACGTTCATAGATGGCGCTAGACCACTAGCGCGAGTGTAATTAAAAGAGTGAGGTCATTCGAGTGTTTGCTCTTGGAGGAGAAGGAGTTACTGAGCAGAGTAACTCGAACGAATCTGCAATAAATTTGTTAAGTTTTCTATTTGCCTAATTTTTTTCAAAGCACTCACGAACCAGCCACGACATATTAGTTAAAAACGAACTTTCCCGCCAAAAAAAACTCCATTTTCCCCACCACCAAATGAGTACGGCTTCAGTCCCCCCCCCTCCACTCTAATGAGGCTAGGGTTAACATTTTTCGGCCAATTATTTCAAACAATTCTGTTTATTTTCTTAATGTTTGATACATTTAAAATTAAACATTGTTAACTAATCGATCTTTCAGATTCATTCTGAAGTACTTTTGAATTAAAATAAAACAGAATAAAGGAAATTAAAAACTTCTAATCCGCATAGCGTTACCCCAACTGGCGTAGAAACATTTGCGTTACCGTAACTGACGTTGAAAATTCACCCATGCGCATTGTGTTCTGATTGTTGACAACTATTATCATCGGATGCGGACTAGATTTAAATTATTTTTAGGTTAGTTGTATGCTTTTGTAATTAAAATGTATTTATGTTAATTATATATTTTTTGTATATGCTTATAGTTTTAAGTATATTGTTTTTTAAATAGATTTTTTTAAACCTGTTTTCAACCGATTATTTTAAACGATTCGTTTTATTTTCTTAGTGTTTGATGCATTTAAAACTAAACTTTGTTTATTAATCGATCTGCTCATGATGAATCTGAGAAAATTTTGCTGACAAATTCTTGAGTTATTATTACATAAATTAAGAAAGATATTCTTTAGTGCCCATATATTCTTTATAGATATTCTTAAGATAATCTTTAAAGATATTCTTTAGTTTAGTTTAAACGCTCAGTGACTCTGTTTTCAGTAATCATATTATAAAAAAATGCTTTGTTTCAGTAAAAAATATTATTATATTAATTGCAGATCAATCCTTTCCACTTTAATTTAAAGCATAACTCTACGGGAGCTAACAGAAAATGAGAGAGATACATATTACGTTATGACTGAAGGCCTTTATAATATTATGAGTGAATTATATGACAATCAAAATTTGAAGCTTTAAAATATTTTGCTGAAGAAGCTATTAAAGTTGGAATTGCATAAAATATTTAATTATTAAAATTTTTACGAACATTAAGATTGGAGAACAGGCTGGTCGCCAAAGGCGGCTAGTTGATATATAAAAACTTCATAATCGATCAGAAGATAGAAAAAATTATTTAAAAGTTGAAGTGCCAAGAATATTTCGCTGACTATAATTCCGTAGGAAACAAAAAAACTGTCTAAAATTTAAACTTCATAATTTTTTGATGTATATTTATAAACCGAATAAAATGAAATATTATTATTGACATCATTTAAATACTTTTGAAAATAAAACTAAAAACTGAATTTTACGATGAACTAGAGAAATTTTTGTTGAATAATTCTTTAAGATATTATTAAATTGCTAAAATTATTTTGCAGTGCGCATACAACTTCATTGCCGAACGATTCTGTTTTCAGTTTTCATATTAAAGAAAAGGCGTGTCTGGTTTCAGTAAAAAATGCTTTTATATTAATTGTAGTTTAACATTTGCACTCTAATTTAAAGATGAAATTTTATGGGAGTTGACAGAAAATAAAAGAGAGAGATAAGTAATACAATGAACAGAACTGTTTAAAGCCTCCATAATAGTATGACTGAATTATATAACTATTAAAATCTAAAGCTTAAATATGTTTTGCAGAAAAAGCTATTGAGAAATCAAGTTACATAAAATATTTCATTGAAAATTTTTGCTATCATTAATGTTGGCGGACTGGATGGTCTCCAAAAGCGGCTAGTAAAACAAAGAAAATAATATTTTGTTTTAAATTATAAATTCTTCACATAAGTAATAGCTTACAATACAGACATAAATGATTCAAATATTTACATTCTAATTAGGAGCATTAATTAAGACAATAATTAAGAGCTGCCCTGAAAAAGGAAATAGATTCCAACAAATGATTCTTAAAAACTATAATATTGACAATTTCAATTTCACTAAAAAACAATAAATTCCAACTTAAATAAGTGATAATAATATTAAAATTTAAATATTTATTGTCTAAATAAAATAGTTTTCGTATTAATGTTACGACACTTTTTTTTTTTTTGTTAATCTTGTGTTTGAACTTTTCCAACATGGCACAGACGTATCTTGAAATATTCAAACAAAACAGATTTTTAGAGCAAAATTTTATGATTATCTAATGGATTTTGATCTTGAGTATGCTTGTTCAAAGCATTAAATATTCCCTCTGAAGTACCTGAGCCTAAAAAGATCAAGCTGAAGAATATGAGCATATTCATTATATTTTTGGTTCTTAACTTAAAAGAAATATGGCGCACTCGAATTTCCTTTTCAGCAATATGGCAGATTTTCAAAACATCTTTAGAGGGATAAATTAAAATCTCTTCCAAGTAAATTTCTTGAATTTAAAAGATCAAAAATGTTATTTAAAAATCTCACAAAGTTTGCTGTGACGCTTTGAAAGTCTGAATGCTTCAGATCTTTTTCACAGTATTCTAGAGCATCGACAACACTGTTACTTAATGTTTGGATTGCAAGACGCATCTTCATTTTTTGTGTGCATCATTCTTGTGAGCTCTTCGGAGTTTCGTACCGGCCAACAAGTTATGCTCATTTTGAAGTTTTTCTAACTTTTCAATGAATTTAATTTTCACTCATTGAATCCATTAGTTGGATGCCAAATTGATTGCTATGATCCAAGCGTATTTCTTACTAATTTCAGCATATAATTAAGATCGAGCAAAATGAAAACATCTTTTTTAATAACCGGATGCAAAAATAAAGGCCGCATATTGGCTAATCTGCATAACTGACGCGCCGCCTATCATCCGGATTTGCCATGCGCGATGCTTCTAAAAAGCTATTCTCTTATTTCTTCAGAACGCTCGCCCATCCGTCTCGGTGAAGTTTGTAGTCAAAATTAATTGTTTAATTTCTTAAGTTTAAAAGTGACTAAAGTTATTTTTCTAACATGTCGCAATAATTGCAGTCAATCACAAGTACACGCAACTCTAATTACGATAGAACTATTGGTTTTGTACTATTACATATAAAAACATAGTACTATTGGTATTATACTATTACATACAAAAACATTTAAATGCATTGTTTCTTTCATATTTATTTAAGTTTCATTAACAGTTTTATATACTATGTAGTTTTTAGAAATGCGTAATAGCAAACAAATTCCTGTCTCTATAATTCCCTCGAATATATATTATTCTGTACCATGCATATCATAATTAAATATAGGCAAAAGCATCATACTCGGATATAGGTTTCGATTAATTATTTAGAAAAATATTTACATAGTGGATTATTTGAAACAAGCGTTAAAAAGAAAAAAAACATTCTCTCATTGTAAAAAAATTTATTCGAGTAAAATTCCCAATTATCCCCCCCCCCCCAAAAAAAATGACTCCGGTGTTTGTAAAATTATAAAATCAACAATAAATTTTAAAATATTAACCGTTAAAATGCATTTCCGTCTAAAAATTTTCTAGTCTTTTCCTCTAGAGAAGTGAGTGAATACTTTTTAGCTACAGTGTTAAGCGCAATTGCACTTCTGGTGTCCAAATTCTGCAAACGTCCTCCATATAAATGGTTCACAAGCAAAACTATTTCCTTTCTACTCAAACTCTCTTCAATTTCTATAAAATTACCATTTTGTTGAATGAATTCCCTGAACTTTTCTGATCGAGCAGCAACGACAACAGAGTGTACTTTTGTACGAAAATCCCCAATTTTCAATTTCAAATCTTTTTTACAAGAAGAATTCATAAGATCCATCCTTAACTTCCGCAGATCTTTTACTTCGTGGAAACGTGAGGCGTTATTAATAGTACTAGAAACTTGACGCGAGTCTACAGTACCATCGGACAGATACAAACTGATCTCGATATATTTGCTATTTCTTTCATTCGGAAACAGGTCACTCTTCTTGACAATATCAGGAAAAAACCACTCCTCGCCAAATTGTAAAAGATGGTGGAATTTACGCGAGCACACAACTGCGTTTTTATTTACAAAGGATATTTCGCCGTCCAATAGCAAGGGTCGAATTTCAATGAGTTCGGTGAATAACACACCCAATCTGAGCCATTCTTCCGAATTTCTTCTTGCAAAATTAAAAATTATTACCATTTCCCTTGGGTATATTACTTCTAAAGGGATTACTCGATAGAAGGGTACTTCATTAGTCTCCCAGATTTTGTCGTCACCCACTTCCCATGTCAGGTGTTTCTGTTCGTAAATCGTATAAGTTACAAATTCGAGATGAGATGCTGGAGTTTCTAAACTTGTCATGAGGGTATCGCACATCTGTTCGTGCAAGTACGAGCAAAGTTCCACTGAAATGTCTCTGCGCTGCAACTTGCCAGAATACAGTAAAGTAAGATATGCATATAAAGTGGAAGGTTCAACGCCAGTCACGATGATGTCGTTTCTTGTCGCGATGTCGCCTATTTCGAATCTCTTGCAGAATTCAGGCCACCTGGAAAGAAGAATGAACTTGTGAACATTGAAAATTTCACCTCTGCAGTACATTTTAAAATCAGATCGAAATCCACTTTCTAGCAAGGCGGCCAAATCAGAAGACAGTGTTTCAAAATCGTATGCCAAGTCCACTTTTGAACTGTACAGCGAATCATTTGTCATTTCACAATATATTGTTAAACTGTTTTGAGGTGTGTCCGTAGGTAGGAGTTCACTTCTTCTTATGAACTGAGGCACTTCCTCAGTTTTGCAGCCCGGAAAAATAGAGTCAACATGTGTTTCAAATCGGACAGTGCCTCCTTCAGCGATGAGATATATTTTCCATCTGATTTTTAGGATTTCGGCCTCCTTCTCAGAATCTGCTCTTCTTAAACTACACCCCCAAAACGACGGCTCACCAATCCCTGCAGGTGCAAACAACAATTGCCATGATGTATTCTCAAATAGGTCGACACGGAAAACTGGCGTTCTAAGATACGCATTTAACCTCCGATTGGATAAGTGAATATTTTCTATTTTCCATGTAAATGAGAAAGTTTCCGACTGAGAAACACCTGCCATTTACAATCCGTGTGCTCCGTTGCTTGAACGAAAAAAAAATTGGGGTGCGATACCCTTTTGGTGTCATTGAAAAATACTTCTTGTACAATATATCATTACAGATTTCACAGTATTGTGATTGATTACTTTGGTATAAACTTGACTGCAGCGCCATAATTTTTTTTATTTCCTAATACACTATGGTGGCCTGTTGGTTAGATCTCGATCTTAGAATTCGACGATTATGGATTCGAATTCTTATTTCATAAACGATTGCATCTCTCGTCCAGAGCCAGTTATAAAATCCTGGGTAGAGTAGAAATGCGGCGAGTCATTTCACAGCGGTGTAAAATTGAATTCCAGCCTAATGTATTTGATGAGACATAAAGTTTGTTCTGATATAATGGATGAATTATTCCGTTATAGTGGGGACAGCTTAGTGAATTTGGCCATTTTAGAGGCTTGAAATTAATTCCATTTTCAAATATCTCTATTTTTATCATATTTTTCTATTTTCCACTAGTTTTCAGTATACAGGTTGGTTTGCAATCGGAGCAATCCAGACCTGCACGTGGAAAGTCATATGAAAATTGCGTAGTCAGTTTCCTTTAAGATAATGTTTTTGTATGCATAAAAAAAAGAATGACATTGTAGTAATTTTTGCATAGGATTGTTACTGCAAATTATTTGAAGATTTTTCACTATCTCGACGTACTTTCATAACTCAACGATCACAATTTGGAAGATCTACATTCCAACAGAACGTCAACATACCGCATATCTTACAAGGCTCCCTCAAAATTCTCCTAGGACTGTTTTCATATCTTGAAGAATTCATTGCGAGTATATTGTGTGAAATCCCAGATTTTCAGATTTGACTCCGAGTGTTGTTTTTTCTCTTAGCTCAGATGTCGTCCTTGTCATCTGAACGCGGTTCAAAATTACGAGATCGATCCCAAAATAGCCCTAGTATTGCTTTAAAACTGAACGTTAATATAACTAAACTAAACTAAGCCAACGCATTTGAAATAAACAAAGATACAGGTCATTCCTGATATATCGAAGCATCAATAACATACAAATATAATAATATTGCAATCTTCACAGAATACCTCATTTTGCGGAGTGGGTTATGCACATACTTCTCTTTAAGAAGGTATGTACCTACATTGGTGCTGTTACATCACCAGGAGAAATGAAAGAGACTATACTAAACAAACCGCTTCGCTTCCCTATGTCTGAAATATATTTCTGGGAGCAGATATATTGAGAATAACAAAAGTGAATGTTAATTGTGCAGAGACTGAGCAGACCGCAAATGGAAGAAGAAATGAAACCCCTATCAGTTCATCTAAATCATACAGTTCATTTGAAACTTTCATATTTGTCTAAATTACTACGAATGCAATAATTCTTTGCGTTTATTTCCATACCAAATTGAAGCAGACAAAGCGACTTCCTATATGTGTTTTGGTTCAAAGTGTTTTTAATTAATGACTTTAAAATTAACTGATCGTGTTTATAAATCAACATCTGAATGGCGTGAAGTCTATATGAAAAAAAATATGTCTCATTATGTATACTTAATGGTTAACGAACCTGAAATCCATTGCACAAGAATGATTCAAAGACTAAATTAGAAAGAAATATCATGAGGATTCAAATTAGAGTGACTTTCAAAAGTGTTCGTATACCTTTTTATTAAAATATGAATATATTCTTAATTCTGGAATTGGTTCCATTATGAAGTCCATTATTTTTTTTATATCATCTGCACGTGATTTTTTTTCTTATCTCTGAAAAAGAAATCTATTTTTTTTATATAAAAATGAAAATACAAAAGGCAAAAATAAAGCGCAACATAAAAATGCTCATAATAAATCCATTACTAAAATATCGTCTTCACTTATTACTTCTGCATTTTATTGGCATTTTAAAAATCATTTGGTTTTACTCTTTGCTTGCTTACTTCTCTGTTTTATTTATCATTTTAAAATAACTCGTAATCATAAGAAAACAATATTCGAAAAGTGATTATTTTTCATTATTTAAGTGATAAATCAACTCGAAATATTTCTAAATTAATAAATTTATCCCGTTCTGTAATGTCAGTATATAATAAAACACTTTAAAAGAAAAAAAAAAATCGAATAGAAAACAAGGTAAGAACAGCTTATCTAATAAGTTAATGAAATAAGCAATTTATAGTTCAAAAAAATTGTGAAAAATCCAAATTTGCATGCTGTTAGAATTTATACGAAGTTTACTAAAATTCTTTATTCTTCAATTTCACATGAAATTGTTCGACGAGTGCTCAAATCATCTGGGATACGTATGGACGTTCAAAAGAGTGAGAAAAAAAATTTCATGCAGGAAATAGAAAACTTGGTCTTTCTTTCTCAAAATTAATGATAAATAAACCCAAAATGTTTTGGAAACATGTCTTATTTGCATATGAAAACCAATTTAACATCTTTGATTTTGATGGGCTAATAACTGTGGAAAGAAGGAAAAATAAGAAACTTATTCCAAAGAAAATTGAAGTAGTAAAACTTGGCGGTGTAGATGTTCTTGTGTATGTGTGTGCATGCCAGTATCCGGATTAGGTAATTTGGTATTTTTGAAGAGATAATACATCTTACTTTTTCTTTGTTTAAACATTTTAAAAGACGATTTAAAATCATTCATTAAAAATTTTGATACTGGAAATATCTTTTTTTTAAATTAGCGAAATGTTCCTAAGCATACTGGAAGAATGGACGACCATTGATGTAGGAATAACATAAGAATTAATACACTTTATCCCAGATATTGAAACGCTGTTATGGATGCTTCATGATATCCTAGTAAGTACTTTAATTTTATTGATTATTTGATTGATCATGTTCGTTTTACTGATGTACATTTTTAAAACATTTAATGCGCTCTGTTAAGAAAAATTTATAGATATTATAAAAATATTCTTTTTCTGATATAATAATTTCTAGTAATAGGCAGAACAATATTTCATTAAAATTCGTTAGTGTATGAACACTTTTGGGAATCACTTCAAGTTCTTGTATCATTTGCATTAATTATGATATAAAAAATTCCATGTCAGTGGTTCTGATGTCGATTCTCACGATGTCTATTTTTCTTAGATGCATTTTTAGCATTTATCCTTTGATTTTTAAAGTTATTTCAAGATATTCTTTTATTCAATAGTTTACATTAGTTGAAATCAAAAGAAGATAAGCATGAAAAGAAAAATCATCAAGCTAAAAACTGAATGTTCGATAATTTAGGTTTATGATGTTGTTTAGCTGCTAACTAATTTGCAGTAATATAAATCAGAATATGCATCACTGACTAAACAATGTTCTTAAAATAAAATGCAAAAAAAAAAAAAAAATCGTTTGCGGAAACATTAGTCTTTACTAAGTACTTTTTTAAACTTCTCTAATGAGATTGCAGTGACTTGATAGTCTCAACTTTGGGACCAGAGCCTGACTAAAGCCGAGGCATACGGGGCAGTTGTCCCGGGCCTCCACATCAGAGTGGGACCCCCAAATCGAATAGAAAGTTTATTTTACGTTTCTTTCTTTAATGAACGCTTTTTAAACAAAATATCAGTACAGTCTAAAATCAGTCAGTTTTATATTAGCTTCTTCATTAATCTATCGCATGAACACAATAAAATTCTATGTTTTATAAACCCACTAGCAGCCTTTGGCGACCAGCCGGTTCGCCAATCTTAATGTTCGTTAAAATTTTAATAATTAAATATTTTATGCAATTTCTACTTTAATAGCTTCTTCATCAAAATATTTTAAAACTTCAAATTTTGATTATCATATAATTCATTCATGATATTATAAAGGCCTTCAGTCATAACGTAATATGTATCTCTCTCATTTTCTGTTAGCATCCGTAGAATTTATGTAGGACTCAGAAATCACTACTATTTTAGAACACACATTTAATTACATTTAGGACGATTAGGACATTTAGGATATATATACATTAACATAAAAGAATTGAACATTCAGTAGATTTCGTCGAATACGTCGTGTCTCGTCTCGTCTTTACTTTCATCCAGATCCGTCTGATCTGACACGTCTTTTCTCTCGTCCAGATCCGTCTGATCTGCTCTCCGTCTAACCAGCGTCAACTCCGTCTAACAACCAGCAGATGGCGCTCGCCACTACATTCGGCGATCCTGACGTCTCTTTCGTCCTCGAAAGTTAAAGTAGAAAAATCTGAAAGAATAAAAAAAAGAAAACAGTATCTGGATAAAACAATAAACATTTTTTTTTTTTTTTTTTTTTTTTTTTTAGTCTGAAGACCATGCTTTCATGAAATCGGCTGCTGTGGAAGTTGTATTTGGTCCGTCATGACATCCAACTTTTTCCACGTCATAGCGATCCTTAGGTTTAACCTTAACAATCCGATATGGTCCATGAAACTTTGGTCTTAGTTTGAGTCCAGTTCCAAACTGCGTCCGTTGTATGGCCACTAATTCACCAAGTTTGTAGATGCGCGCCACTTTTCTTCGTTTGTTGAAACTTTTCCGATTCTCTTCTTGCATCTTCAAAATGTTTTCCCTTGCTTCTTCTCTCATATTATTTCGATCTTCCATCATTGCTTTTGTGTATTCTTCTTCCAATATTTCCTTTAAATGTAAATCAGTTGTATCTTTTAATTTTACACCAGTTAAAAGCTCAAACGGGGTAAACTTTGTACTCCTCGAAACAGTACTATTGATTATTTTTTGCACTGATGCAACATGTTTATACCATTTGGTAGGGTCTGTTATTGAGAGTTTTGATAGAATGGGTATTAAAATTTTATGCATTATTTCAATTTGCCCATTTCCGCGAGGAATTCCAGTGCTAATTTTGAAATGTTCAATATTTTCATCCTGACAGTATGTTTCAAATTCTTTTGAGGTAAAAGCTGAACCTCTGTCTGTTATTATTCTCGTCGGATTTCCAAAAGTAGATTGTTGAAGCTTAAGTTTAGTTATTGCATCCTGAGTAGATGTTGATTTAACCGGATACAACCGAGGCCGTGCGCGAAAAAGATAAACAGAAGTAGCTATGCAGGAGGCCGAAAGGTTGAATTCGTGACGTCACAGTCGAAAGCCTCTGTTTAGCTCTGTTGGTGATGTAGGAAACGCTATTCCTATGCAGAAACTAACTATTTCGTCTTTCGATAGAAATTTTTCTATCTTTTTTTACGGATTCAAACTAACCTCGGAATGAATAGCCAATAAAAACTAAGAATTCATAAAACCTCTTTAATTAAACATTTATTTTCTTGCGGATTAAGAAGACCTTTGAAATAAATAGGGGATTTGTATCTTTAAATCCATAAGTTTTCTTTCAAATCAAATCGCATTTACAGAAACACAACAGAAGTACAAAGTTTTTGGCATTTACTTATTACTGAATGAATTTTTAACATCGACGATTAATTAAAATAAATATTTGAAAAAAATAGTACAAGTAAAATAAAAAACTTTTAAAGAGGCTTTGACACAAATTTCAATTGCAAGAAATGAATTTTGATAGATCACCCATTGTTTAGAGAAAAAGTACCAGAAACCAAAAAACATTTTTTTTTTCATATTCATAAAATAGCATATGCAAAAAACTGATATTTCATTAAAAAATCAATTTTAAAAAGATTAATTCAAAGCAGGAAATTCTGATGTTGGATAATCCAGTGTTTTGAGAAAAAATATACAAAAACGATAAATTATTTAATTTTATTTACATAAATTTCTAATTAAATTGTTAGAAACAGCTTTCCACATCACCCTGGAGGTACTGTTTCTAGATGCACTACCCCTTTTCAGAAATATTAAGCGAAGGTGGGTTCCCCAGTAGGTCTATTTCCTTCGTTTGCTAAAAGATTAATATCCTAAAGTTTATCCTACTAAGAAAAAGTTGACAGTTTTCTTTTCAAATTTTTAGCTCTAAGCTGGTCATTCTTAATAATGGGGCACAGGTTCTACAAAAAATGTAAGATTAAAGCTAACTAAAATTAAAAAAGCTAAATTAGCATTAAGTTCAAGGATCTCGACAAATTTAAATTATTACCTTTAATAAAAATAATATAGGAAATATTTCATTAAACTATTTCAAATTAAAATTCGTCATTCTGTATGTTTAAAAAATAACTGCGTTTCTGAATAATTTTCTAGCGATTTCCTCCAAAAACCTATTATTTTCTTTTGTCCACAATTGAATTTAAAAAATTATGTATGCTTTACATAAAGAGAAAAAGTCCGTTAATTTTCAGCCGAACAATTTCGTTTTGCTCGGCCCGCACAAGCGAGTTGATTTTTTCCGTACTTTAGGCTTAGCCGATCTCGGAGAGTAACATTAATTTCTAACCATTATGAAATACTTACATTTAAAAGAAGCTATTGAAATTTCTAAGCTTTAGAAGAACCTAAGAAATGCTTAAATTACATAATTAAATAAACGATAATGTAGAGGTAATATAATCAACAATTAAAGCATCAAATTAGACTTGTCACCACGTGAGTAAATACAAGAACAACTTTATATCTAAAAATATTGCAATCAAAGTTAACTCTAAAATATAACTAGATTATGTTTTTGTATGGAACTAACATAAATTTAAAAAACTTACTTTAGAATGAGTTAATCCAAGAATACACCGGAATTTCGATATGTATTTCTTTAAATCACGCGCGCATTCCAATCGCAAGCACTCAAACGAAGGCTTTACGCTGTGACGTCACAGCAGTTAAATTTCTCATGTTAATGGCCTCCTCTAGGTAGCGCTCTTGTCTTTTTCGCGCACGGCCTCGATACAACCAGACAAATTTTGTAAAAGCGTCGACTATTGAAAAAATATGCTGATAGTTCTTATTTGTAGAAGGCATAGGGCCAATGAAATCTATGTGATATGTACTTAAAGGCAAATTTTCTTTTGGGATGGGGTTAAGGAAACCTTCACCTTTCCCACGTTTACAAAGAATACACTCCACGCAATTGGCAATCACACTTTCTATTTTTGACCTCAACTTTGGTATGTAAAATTCTTGCCTTAAAATTTCTTCTGTCTTAGCCACAGCGTAATGTCCTTTATTGTGAATTTCTCGAATAATTTCTCTTTGTAATGCTTCTGGGACTATGAGCAATTCTCTACCATTATCGTATTTGTATAAAACTCCATTTCTCACAATGTGTTCACCATCTTCTTGTTTATCTATCAAAGCTTTCAATTTCTTAAGGAATTCGTCCTGATTTTGAGCATTGGCTATTTTAGTGGTCACTTCACTATATGAACGAGTAACAACAAGTACTGCGTTTCGACTAAGAGAATCTACGTGTGCCATTTGTTTTCCTGATCTGTGAACAATTTGGTAATCAAATTCCTCTAACTGTAAAGCCCATCTTGCAACTTTTGGTGTAAGATCTCTTTTACTCATAGTTTGTTGAAAAGCGGAACAATCAGTCACAATTTTAAACTTCGAACCCAGTAAATAATGTCTAAATTTTTTCAATGCTTCGATTACAGCCAAAACTTCTAATTCATAGCTACTATATTTTTCTTGTTGTGGGGATGTTTTTCGACTAAAATAATGAATAGGATAAAACTTATTGTCGGTTCCCTGTTGCAGCAGCACTGCTCCGAATCCCTGACTGCTAGCATCTGTATGGAGTTCTAAAACTGATCCCTGTCGATAGAGATGCAAAATTGGCTCCTGAGTTAAAATATCTTTAAGTTTTTGAAAAGCTTCCTTTTGTTCAGATTCAAACTTAAATGCAACGTCTTTTCTTAGTAGATCACTAAGCGGTTTTGCGATTTTTGAATAGTGGGGTATGAATTTCCGAAAATAACTAGTAAGGCCTAAAAAGCTTTGTACTTGTTTAACAGTTTGTGGTTGTGGAAATTTTTGTACAGCTACCGTTTTAGATACAGAGGGTTGTATAGTTCCGTTTTGGATTCTATAGCCTAAAAATTCTATTTGTGGTTTTAAAAACTGACACTTCTTAAAATTAAACTCCAAACCGTACTCTGATGCAACCTGTAGAACACGTTGTAATTTTTCTAGCCCTTCTTCCTCGGTTTTGGATGGTATAATAATGTCGTCCATATAAATCAGTACAGTTCCATCTAGCATCAAATTCCTGAATATCACATTAATGTAACGCTGAAATACACTCGGACTATTGGAAAGTCCAAACGGTACTTTAAGAAATTCCCACTGGCCATGATGTGTTACAAAAGACGTAAATTTTGTGCTATCTTTCTCTACGTCTACATGAAAAAATCCGTTTTTCAAGTCCAAAGTAGTAAATATTTTTGATTGCTCAAGTTTGTCTAGCAAATCTTCTATGAGGGGTAAAGGGTATCGATCTTTAATCATCTTTTTATTTAGCTTACGATAATCAATGCATAACCTATAACTGTCATCCTTCTTCTTGGATAAAACCACAGGTGAAGAGTAATTAGAGCAACTAGGTCTTATTATCCCTTCCTGTAACCATTTATCAATCTGAGTTTCAACGAATTTTTGTTCTTTAAAAGGCAGCCTTCGAGGGTTATGACTAATCGGAATATCATCGCTCAATATTATTTTCATTTGCAAATCCGTACTTTTTGTTTTGTTTGGCGAATACTTATTTAAAAGACGATTTATTTCCTGTCTCAACGGTTTTTTTACATGACTCATGTCGATTTCATCATAGTTTATCGAATCCGTTAAATGAATGAAGTATGGGAGAGGATGTGTATTTATTTTATTGCCAGCCTCAGCAAAAATAGGTGCCTGACTGCCTCTTTTCAGCTCTGAGGAACGTAGTGATGTGACCTTGACCTCGTTTCTCACCAGCCGGGTGTAATTTATTTGGGCTCTTTTTTCATGAATGATAATTTGATTTTCTTGGAATGAAAAGCTTAGGTTATTTAATATGTCCATGCCGATGATTATTTCGTTCGGCATTATTTCTAACACATACACATTAGTTGATATTACATATTCATCAATTAATATATCACAATAAAAAAAACCTAGAGGAGTAATGCTATCGCCACTTATACCAGCTAATTTCACATTATCAGTCGTTAAATTAGGTTTACCAATTTTCAAATAAAAATCATAATTAATCATAGTAATATCACTTCCAGTATCAATTAATGCATCACAATTTACACCATTTATTTCAACATTTTTACTAAGCTTATTTACAGTTTTTGGAGAGTTACGAGTATATACTTTATTAGAGAGAGACACTTTAAAATCTCTTTGCGGGCAGTTACTGGCTTTGTGGCCAAAGTTACCACATTGGAAACATTTCAATCCTTTGTTTTTAAACTTGCAATTAGTTGATTTATGGCCAGTCTCATTACAATTAAAACATTTATTATTACTCTTGTTATAGTAATTATCATCAGCATAATTCTTTTGAGCACGAACGAACGTCAATGGTGAATTTTTAGCTTCTTTCGCGATATCAAATTTACTTCTGTTTTCGGAAACACGCCAATTTCTGTTTGTTTCCTTTTTAAGGTGACTTCGTGCAGCTTCATATTCGTCCAGTTTATTAACCAAATCTTCTATTTTCTTTATTTTGGGCAAATCGTCGAGAAAATGATCGCGTACGTCATTTGGTATTTTACTCTTTAACTGGTCAACGACCATTAGCTGCTTTAAATCTTCAAAATCGGTTATTTCTAAACAATTTATCCATTCCTCAAAAAAGTTATTCAGTTCAAAACCGAAATCCCGCCATGATGAAGAAGAATCTCGTTTGTGAGTAAAGAACTTCTGCCTGAGTTGTTCGGAAGTTAATTTAAATCTTTTAAGCAACAGTTTTTTTATGTAATCATAGTCATTAGCTGATGGATCAGGTTCGCGAGCAATTAAATTGACTATATCCAATGGTAATAACCCGAGTAAATAAGAAATCCAGTTTTCTTTTGCAATGTTAGCCCTACTTATTTGTTTCTCAAATAACGAAAGGTAAACACTTATGTCTCCGCTATTATCATAATTCTTTAGCAATTTTAATATATCAGTCTTAGGCATATCTGATGCAGTTAAAGTATTTTCTCTACTTTTTAACTCAAGTTCTAACTTTTTTAAAGTATATTCACGCTCTATCTTTTCGGCTTCGGCTTTTTCAGCATCTAACCTTTCGCGCTCCTGAGTGATAGTTAAAAGTAAGTTTTTTACGAACTCTTCGTCATAGTCTTTCGACTCTGTTATCATTGTAACTGTCGCACTTTGGCATCCTGTGGTGCCGTTAGTTCTAATTCGTCTACTAAAGTTAGTAAGTCGCTCTTTCGTGCTCGTGTAAGAAATGCCATACTTGAGAATAAATCAAAATTGTACTCACAATTTCTTCAACGTCGATCCACACTGCGTCAATCCACAAGTAGTTGATATCCAAAAGGTTTATTGTAGCACGTCAAATTTCACTCCTGTTTGGCTCTTCTTTCGTCTATGTGCCGGTCTTCATTAATATCTCGGCCGAACCCCCATATTTTGTAGGACTCAGAAATCACTACTATTTTAGAACACACATTTAATTACATTTAGGACGATTAGGACATTTAGGATATATATACATTAACATAAAAGAATTGAACATTCAGTAGATTTCGTCGAATACGTCGTGTCTCGTCTCGTCTTTACTTTCATCCAGATCCGTCTGATCTGATACGTCTTTTCTCTCGTCCAGATCCGTCTGATCTGCTCTCCGTCTAACCAGCGTCAACTCCGTCTAACAACCAGCAGATGGCGCTCGCCACTACATTTATGCTTTAAATTAAAGTGGAAAGAAATTTTCTTCAATTAATATAATAATATTTTTTACTGAAACAAAGCATTTTTTTTTATAATCTGATTACTGAAAATTGAGTCACTCAGCGTTTAAACTTTATGGGCACTAAAGAATATTTTTTAAATTTATGTAATATCTCAAGAGTTGGTCAACAAAATTTTCTTAGATTCATTATGAGCAGATCGATTCATTAACAATGTTTAAATTTAAATGCATCAAACACTAAGAAAATAAAACGAATTGTTTAAAATAAACGATTGAAAACGGTAGAATTTATGCTTTAAATTAAAGTGGAAAGAATTTATCTTCAATTAATATAATAATATTTTTTACTGAAACAAAGCATTTTTTTATAATCTGATTACTGAAAATAGAGTCACTCAGCGTTTAAACTTTATGGGCACTAAAGAATATATTTTTAAATGTATGTAATATCTTAAGAGTTGGTCAACAAAATTTTCTTAGATTCATTATGAGCAGATCGATTCATTAACAATGTTTAAATTTAAATGCATCAAAAGAAAATAAAACGAATCGTTTAAAATAAACGATTGAAAACGGTAGAATTTATGCTTTAAATTAAAGTGGAAAGAATTTATCTTCAATTAATATAATAATATTTTTTACAGAAACAAAGCATTTTTTTATAATCTGATTACTGAAAATAGAGTCACTCAGCGTTTAAACTTTATGGGCACTAAAGAAAATCTTTTTAAATTTATGTAATATCTCAAGAGTTGGTCAACAAAATTTTCTTAGATTCATTATGAGCAGATCGATTCATTAACAATGTTTAAATTTAAATGCATCAAACACTAAGAAAATAAAACGAATCGTTTAAAATAAACGATTGAAAACGGTAGAATTTATGCTTTAAATTAAAGTGGAAAGAATTTATCTTCAATTAATATAATAATATTTTTTACTGAAACAAAGCATTTTTTTATAATCTGATTACTGAAAATTGAGTCACTCAGCGTTTAAACTTTATGGGCACTAAAGAAAATCTTTTTAAATTTATGTAATATCTCAAGAGTTGGTCAACAAAATTTTCTTAGATTCATTATGAGCAGATCGATTCATTAACAATGTTTAAATTTAAATGCATCAAACACTAAGAAAATAAAACGAATCGTTTAAAATAAACGATTGAAAACGGTAGAATTTATGCTTTAA
The DNA here is from genome assembly GCF_947563725.1 of Argiope bruennichi. Classification (NCBI taxonomy): domain Eukaryota; kingdom Metazoa; phylum Arthropoda; class Arachnida; order Araneae; family Araneidae; genus Argiope; species Argiope bruennichi. Next base: position 32,994,882 of record NC_079157.1, read on the forward strand.
ATTAAAGTGGAAAGAATTTATCTTCAATTAATATAATAATATTTTTTACTGAAACAAAGCATTTTTTTATAATCTGATTACTGAAAATTGAGTCACTCAGCGTTTAAACTTTATGGGCACTAAAGAAAATCTTTTTAAATTTATGTAATATCTCAAGAGTTGGTCAACAAAATTTTCTTAGATTCATTATGAGCAGATCGATTCATTAACAATGTTTAAATTTAAATGCATCAAACACTAAGAAAATAAAACGAATCGTTTAAAATAAACGATTGAAAACGGTAGAATTTATGCTTTAAATTAAAGTGGAAAGAATTTATCTTCAATTAATATAATAATATTTTTTACTGAAACAAAGCATTTTTTTATAATCTGATTACTGAAAATAGAGTCACTCAGCGTTTAAACTTTATGGGCACTAAAGAATATATTTTTAAATGTATGTAATATCTTAAGAGTTGGTCAACAAAATTTTCTTAGATTCATTATGAGCAGATCGATTCATTAACAATGTTTAAATTTAAATGCATCAAAAGAAAATAAAACGAATCGTTTAAAATAAACGATTGAAAACGGTAGAATTTATGCTTTAAATTAAAGTGGAAAGAATTTATCTTCAATTAATATAATAATATTTTTTACTGAAACAAAGCATTTTTTTATAATCTGATTACTGAAAATAGAGTCACTCAGCATTTAAACTTTATGGGCACTAAAGAAAATCTTTTTAAATTTATGTAATATCTCAAGAGTTGGTCAAGAAAATTTTCTTAGATTCATTATGAGCAGATCGATTCATTAACAATGTTTAAATTTAAATGCATCAAACACTAAGAAAATAAAACGAATTGTTTAAAATAAACGATTGAAAACGGTAGAATTTATGCTTTAAATTAAAGTGGAAAGAATTTATCTTCAATTAATATAATAATATTTTTTACTGAAACAAAGCATTTTTTTATAATCTGATTACTGAAAATAGAGTCACTCAGCATTTAAACTTTATGGGCACTAAAGAAAATCTTTTTAAATTTATGTAATATCTCAAGAGTTGGTCAAGAAAATTTTCTTAGATTCATTATGAGCAGATCGATTCATTAACAATGTTTAAATTTAAATGCATCAAACACTAAGAAAATAAAACGAATTGTTTAAAATAAACGATTGAAAACGGTAGAATTTATGCTTTAAATTAAAGTGGAAAGAATTTATCTTCAATTAATATAATAATGTTTTTTACTGAAACAAAGCATTTTTTTATAATCTGATTACTGAAAATTGAGTCACTCAGCGTTTAAACTTTATGGGCACTAAAGAAAATCTTTTTAAATTTATGTAATATCTCAAGAGTTGGTCAACAAAATTTTCTTAGATTCATTATGAGCAGATCGATTCATTAACAATGTTTAAATTTAAATGCATCAAACACTAAGAAAATAAAACGAATCGTTTAAAATAAACGATTGAAAACGGTAGAATTTATGCTTTAAATTAAAGTGGAAAGAATTTATCTTCAATTAATATAATAATATTTTTTACTGAAACAAAGCATTTTTTTATAATCTGATTACTGAAAATTGAGTCACTCAGCGTTTAAACTTTATGGGCACTAAAGAAAATCTTTATAAATGTATGTAATATCTCAAGAGTTGGTCAACAAAATTTTCTTAGATTCATTATGAGCAGATCGATTCATTAACAATGTTTAAATTTAAATGCATCAAACACTAAGAAAATAAAACGAATCGTTTAAAATAAACGATTGAAAACGGTAGAATTTATGCTTTAAATTAAAGTGGAAAGAATTTATCTTCAATTAATATAATAATATTTTTTACTGAAACAAAGCATTTTTTTATAATCTGATTACTGAAAATTGAGTCACTCAGCGTTTAAACTTTATGGGCACTAAAGAAAATCTTTATAAATTTATGTAATATCTCAAGAGTTGGTCAACAAAATTTTCTTAGATTCATTATGAGCAGATCGATTCATTAACAATGTTTAAATTTAAATGCATCAAACACTAAGAAAATAAAACGAATCGTTTAAAATAAACGATTGAAAACGGTAGAATTTATGCTTTAAATTAAAGTGGAAAGAATTTATCTTCAATTAATATAATAATATTTTTTACTGAAACAAAGCATTTTTTTATAATCTGATTACTGAAAATTGAGTCACTCAGCGTTTAAACTTTATGGGCACTAAAGAAAATCTTTATAAATGTATGTAATATCTCAAGAGTTGGTCAACAAAATTTTCTTAGATTCATTATGAGCAGATCGATTCATTAACAATGTTTAAATTTAAATGCATCAAACACTAAGAAAATAAAACGAATCGTTTAAAATAAACGATTGAAAACGGTAGAATTTATGCTTTAAATTAAAGTGGAAAGAATTTATCTTCAATTAATATAATAATATTTTTTACTGAAACAAAGCATTTTTTTATAATCTGATTACTGAAAATTGAGTCACTCAGCGTTTAAACTTTATGCGCACTAAAGAAAATCTTTATAAATTTATGTAATATCTCAAGAGTTGGTCAACAAAATTTTCTTAGATTCATTATGAGCAGATCGATTCATTAACAATGTTTAAATTTAAATGCATCAAACACTAAGAAAATAAAACGAATCGTTTAAAATAAACGATTGAAAACGGTAGAATTTATGCTTTAAATTAAAGTGGAAAGAATTTATCTTCAATTAATATAATAATATTTTTTACTGAAACAAAGCATTTTTTTATAATCTGATTACTGAAAATTGAGTCACTCAGCGTTTAAACTTTATGGGCACTAAAGAAAATCTTTTTAAATTTATGTAATATCTCAAGAGTTGGTCAACAAAATTTTCTTAGATTCATTATGAGCAGATCGATTCATTAACAATGTTTAAATTTAAATGCATCAAACACTAAGAAAATAAAACGAATCGTTTAAAATAAACGATTGAAAACGGTAGAATTTATGCTTTAAATTAAAGTGGAAAGAATTTATCTTCAATTAATATAATAATATTTTTTACTGAAACAAAGCATTTTTTTTATAATCTGATTACTGAAAATAGAGTCACTCAGCGTTTAAACTTTATGGGCACTAAAGAAAATCTTTTTAAATTTATGTAATATCTCAAGAGTTGGTCAACAAAATTTTCTTAGATTCATTATGAGCAGATCGATTCATTAACAATGTTTAAATTTAAATGCATCAAAAGAAAATAAAACGAATCGTTTAAAATAAACGATTGAAAACGGTAGAATTTATGCTTTAAATTAAAGTGGAAAGAATTTATCTTCAATTAATATAATAATATTTTTTACTGAAACAAAGCATTTTTTTATAATCTGATTACTGAAAATAGAGTCACTCAGCGTTTAAACTTTATGGGCACTAAAGAAAATCTTTTTAAATTTATGTAATATCTCAAGAGTTGGTCAACAAAATTTTCTTAGATTCATTATGAGCAGATCGATTCATTAACAATGTTTAAATTTAAATGCATCAAACACTAAGAAAATAAAACGAATCGTTTAAAATAAACGATTGAAAACGGTAGAATTTATGCTTTAAATTAAAGTGGAAAGAATTTATCTTCAATTAATATAATAATATTTTTTACTGAAACAAAGCATTTTTTTATAATCTGATTACTGAAAATTGAGTCACTCAGCGTTTAAACTTTATGGGCACTAAAGAAAATCTTTTTAAATTTATGTAATATCTCAAGAGTTGGTCAACAAAATTTTCTTAGATTCATTATGAGCAGATCGATTCATTAACAATGTTTAAATTTAAATGCATCAAACACTAAGAAAATAAAACGAATCGTTTAAAATAAACGATTGAAAACGGTAGAATTTATGCTTTAAATTAAAGTGGAAAGAATTTATCTTCAATTAATATAATAATATTTTTTACTGAAACAAAGCATTTTTTTTATAATCTGATTACTGAAAATAGAGTCACTCAGCGTTTAAACTTTATGGGCACTAAAGAAAATCTTTTTAAATTTATGTAATATCTCAAGAGTTGGTCAACAAAATTTTCTTAGATTCATTATGAGCAGATCGATTCATTAACAATGTTTAAATTTAAATGCATCAAAAGAAAATAAAACGAATCGTTTAAAATAAACGATTGAAAACGGTAGAATTTATGCTTTAAATTAAAGTGGAAAGAATTTATCTTCAATTAATATAATAATATTTTTTACTGAAACAAAGCATTTTTTTATAATCTGATTACTGAAAATAGAGTCACTCAGCGTTTAAACTTTATGGGCACTAAAGAAAATCTTTTTAAATTTATGTAATATCTCAAGAGTTGGTCAACAAAATTTTCTTAGATTCATTATGAGCAGATCGATTCATTAACAATGTTTAAATTTAAATGCATCAAAAGAAAATAAAACGAATTGTTTAAAATAAACGATTGAAAACGGTAGAATTTATGCTTTAAATTAAAGTGGAAAGAATTTATCTTCAATTAATATAATAATATTTTTTACTGAAACAAAGCATTTTTTTATAATCTGATTACTGAAAATAGAGTCACTCAGCGTTTAAACTTTATGGGCACTAAAGAAAATCTTTTTAAATTTATGTAATATCTCAAGAGTTGGTCAACAAAATTTTCTTAGATTCATTATGAGCAGATCGATTCATTAACAATGTTTAAATTTAAATGCATCAAACACTAAGAAAATAAAACGAATTGTTTAAAATAAACGATTGAAAACGGTAGAATTTATGCTTTAAATTAAAGTGGAAAGAATTTATCTTCAATTAATATAATAATATTTTTTACTGAAACAAAGCATTTTTTTATAATCTGATTACTGAAAATTGAGTCACTCAGCGTTTAAACTTTATGGGCACTAAAGAAAATCTTTTTAAATTTATGTAATATCTCAAGAGTTGGTCAACAAAATTTTCTTAGATTCATTATGAGCAGATCGATTCATTAACAATGTTTAAATTTAAATGCATTAAACACTAAGAAAATAAAACGAATCGTTTAAAATAAACGATTGAAAACGGTAGAATTTATGCTTTAAATTAAAGTGGAAAGAATTTATCTTCAATTAATATAATAATATTTTTTACTGAAACAAAGCATTTTTTTATAATCTGATTACTGAAAATTGAGTCACTCAGCGTTTAAACTTTATGGGCACTAAAGAAAATCTTTTTAAATTTATGTAATATCTCAAGAGTTGGTCAACAAAATTTTCTTAGATTCATTATGAGCAGATCGATTCATTAACAATGTTTAAATTTAAATGCATCAAACACTAAGAAAATAAAACGAATTGTTTAAAATAAACGATTGAAAACGGTAGAATTTATGCTTTAAATTAAAGTGGAAAGAATTTATCTTCAATTAATATAATAATATTTTTTACTGAAACAAAGCATTTTTTTATAATCTGATTACTGAAAATTGAGTCACTCAGCGTTTAAACTTTATGGGCACTAAAGAAAATCTTTTTAAATTTATGTAATATCTCAAGAGTTGGTCAACAAAATTTTCTTAGATTCATTATGAGCAGATCGATTCATTAACAATGTTTAAATTTAAATGCATCAAACACTAAGAAAATAAAACGAATCGTTTAAAATAAACGATTGAAAACGGTAGAATTTATGCTTTAAATTAAAGTGGAAAGAATTTATCTTCAATTAATATAATAATATTTTTTACTGAAACAAAGCATTTTTTTATAATCTGATTACTGAAAATTGAGTCACTCAGCGTTTAAACTTTATGGGCACTAAAGAAAATCTTTTTAAATTTATGTAATATCTCAAGAGTTGGTCAACAAAATTTTCTTAGATTCATTATGAGCAGATCGATTCATTAACAATGTTTAAATTTAAATGCATCAAACACTAAGAAAATAAAACGAATCGTTTAAAATAAACGATTGAAAACGGTAGAATTTATGCTTTAAATTAAAGTGGAAAGAATTTATCTTCAATTAATATAATAATATTTTTTACTGAAACAAAGCATTTTTTTATAATCTGATTACTGAAAATTGAGTCACTCAGCGTTTAAACTTTATGGGCACTAAAGAAAATCTTTTTAAATTTATGTAATATCTCAAGAGTTGGTCAACAAAATTTTCTCAGATTCATTATGAGCAGATCGATTCATTAACAATGTTTAAATTTAAATGCATCAAAAGAAAATAAAACGAATCGTTTAAAATACACGATTGAAAACGGTAGAATTTATGCTTTAAATTAAAGTGGAAAGAATTTATCTTCAATTAATATAATAATATTTTTTACTGAAACAAAGCATTTTTTTATAATCTGATTACTGAAAATTGAGTCACTCAGCGTTTAAACTTTATGGGCACTAAAGAAAATCTTTTTAAATTTATGTAATATCTCAAGAGTTGGTCAACAAAATTTTCTCAGATTCATTATGAGCAGATCGATTCATTAACAATGTTTAAATTTAAATGCATCAAAAGAAAATAAAACGAATCGTTTAAAATAAACGATTGAAAACGGTAGAATTTATGCTTTAAATTAAAGTGGAAAGAATTTATCTTCAATTAATATAATAATATTTTTTACTGAAACAAAGCATTTTTTTATAATCTGATTACTGAAAATAGAGTCACTCAGCGTTTAAACTTTATGGGCACTAAAGAATATCTTTTTAAATTTATGTAATATCTCAAGAGTTAGTCAACAAAATTTTCTTAGATTCATTATGAGCAGATCGATTCATTAACAATGTTTAAATTTAAATGCATCAAAAGAAAATAAAACGAATCGTTTAAAATAAACGATTGAAAACGGTAGAATTTATGCTTTAAATTAAAGTGGAAAGAATTTATCTTCAATTAATATAATAATATTTTTTACTAAAACAAAGCATTTTTTTATAATCTGATTACTGAAAATAGAGTCACTCAGCGTTTAAACTTTATGGGCACTAAAGAATATCTTTTTAAATTTATGTAATATCTCAAGAGTTAGTCAACAAAATTTTCTTAGATTCATTATGAGCAGATCGATTCATTAACAATGTTTAAATTTAAATGCATCAAAAGAAAATAAAACGAATCGTTTAAAATAAACGATTGAAAACGGTAGAATTTATGCTTTAAATTAAAGTGGAAAGAATTTATCATCAATTAATATAATAATATTTTTTACTGAAACAAAGCATTTTTTTATAATCTGATTACTGAAAATAGAGTCACTCATTGTTTAAACTTTATGGGCACTAAAGAATATCTTTTTAAATTTATGTAATATCTCAAGAGTTAGTCAACAAAATTTTCTTAGATTCATTATGAGCAGATCGATTCATTAACAATGTTTAAATTTAAATGCATCAAAAGAAAATAAAACGAATCGTTTAAAATAAACGATTGAAAACGGTAGAATTTATGCTTTAAATTAAAGTGGAAAGAATTTATCTTCAATTAATATAATAATATTTTTTACTGAAACAAAGCATTTTTTTATAATCTGATTACTGAAAATAGAGTCACTCAGCGTTTAAACTTTATGGGCACTAAAGAATATCTTTTTAAATTTATGTAATATCTCAAGAGTTAGTCAACAAAATTTTCTTAGATTCATTATGAGCAGATCGATTCATTAACAATGTTAAAATTTAAATGCATCAAAAGAAAATAAAACGAATCGTTTAAAATAAACGATTGAAAACGGTAGAATTTATGCTTTAAATTAAAGTGGAAAGAATTTATCTTCAATTAATATAATAATATTTTTTACTGAAACAAAGCATTTTTTTATAATCTGATTACTGAAAATAGAGTCACTCAGCGTTTAAACTTTATGGGCACTAAAGAATATATTTTTAAATTTATGTAATATTTTAAGAGTTGGTCAACAAAATTTTCTTAGATTCATTATGAGCAGATCGATTCATTAACAATGTTTAAATTTAAATGCATCAAAAGAAAATAAAACGAATCGTTTAAAATAAACGATTGAAAACGGTAGAATTTATGCTTTAAATTAAAGTGGAAAGAATTTATCTTCAATTAATATAATAATATTTTTTACTGAAACAAAGCATTTTTTTATAATCTGATTACTGAAAATAGAGTCACTCAGCGTTTAAACTTTATGGGCACTAAAGAATATATTTTTAAATTTATGTAATATCTTAAGAGTTGGTCAACAAAATTTTCTTAGATTCATTATGAGCAGATCGATTCATTAACAATGTTTAAATTTAAATGCATCAAAAGAAAATAAAACGAATCGTTTAAAATAAACGATTGAAAACGGTAGAATTTATGCTTTAAATTAAAGTGGAAAGAATTTATCTTCAATTAATATAATAATATTTTTTACTGAAACAAAGCATTTTTTTATAATCTGATTACTGAAAATAGAGTCACTCAGCGTTTAAACTTTATGGGCACTAAAGAATATATTTTTAAATTTATGTAATATCTTAAGAGTTGGTCAACAAAATTTTCTTAGATTCATTATGAGCAGATCGATTCATTAACAATGTTTAAATTTAAATGCATCAAAAGAAAATAAAACGAATCGTTTAAAATAAACGATTGAAAACGGTAGAATTTATGCTTTAAATTAAAGTGGAAAGAATTTATCTTCAATTAATATAATAATATTTTTTACTGAAACAAAGCATTTTTTTATAATCTGATTACTGAAAATTGAGTCACTCAGCGTTTAAACTTTATGGGCACTAAAAAAAATCTTTTTAAATTTATGTAATATCTCAAGAGTTGGTCAACAAAATTTTCTTAGATTCATTATGAGCAGATCGATTCATTAACAATGTTTAAATTTAAATGCATCAAAAGAAAATAAAACGAATCGTTTAAAATAAACGATTGAAAACGGTAGAATTTATGCCTTAAATTAAAGTGGAAAGAATTTATCTTCAATTAATATAATAATATTTTTTACTGAAACAAAGCATTTTTTTATAATCTGATTACTGAAAATAGAGTCACTCAGCGTTTAAACTTTATGGGCACTAAAGAATATCTTTTTAAATTTATGTAATATCTTAAGAGTTGGTCAACAAAATTTTCTTAGATTCATTATGAGCAGATCGATTCATTAACAATGTTTAAATTTAAATGCATCAAACACTAAGAAAATAAAACGAATTGTTTAAAATAAACGATTGAAAACGGTAGAATTTATGCTTTAAATTAAAGTGGAAAGAATTTATCTTCAATTAATATAATAATATTTTTTACTGAAACAAAGCATTTTTTTATAATCTGATTACTGAAAATAGAGTCACTCAGCGTTTAAACTTTATGGGCACTAAAGAAAATCTTTTTTAATTTATGTAATATCTTAAGAGTTGGTCAACAAAATTTTCTTAGATTCATTATGAGCAGATCGATTAATTAACAATGTTTAAATTTAAATGCATCAAACACTAAGAAAATAAAACGAATCGTTTAAAATAAACGGTTGAAAATAGGTTTTAAAAAAACTACTTAAAAAACGATGTACTTAAAACTATAAGCATATACAAAAAATATATAACTAACATAAATACAATTTACTTACAAAAGCATGCAACTAACCCAAAAATAATTTAAATCATCCATTGATAACGTTGTCATGGCAACAATTAGAACAGAATTCGCATGCGTGAATTTTCTTCGCCGGTTACGTAACGCAAATACGTGATTTTTTCTACGCCAGTTGGGGTAACGCTATGCGGATTAGAAATTTTTAATTTCCTTTATTCTGTTTTATTTTAATTCAAAAGTACTTCAGAATGAATCTGAAAGATTGATTCATTAACAATGTTTAATTTTAAATGCATCAAACATTAAGAAAATAAACAGAACCGATTGAAATAATACGCCGAAAATTTTTAACCCTAGCCTCATTACTGTTGGGAGAAAAAAAAACTGAAGCCTTTCTCGTTTGGCGCTGGGAATAATGGAAGATTTTTTTGGCGGAAAAATTGGCGGTGGGGAAAATGGAAGATTTGTTTGGCGGGAAAGTTAGTTTTTAATTAATAATTAAAATTCTAATTAAGAATTCGAAAAAAGAAACCCCAGGTGCACATTTCCAACCTCCAAGGTATACATGTACCAAATTTGGTAGCTGTATGTCAAACGGTCTGGCCTGTAGAACGCCAACACACACACACACACACACACACACACACACACACACACACACACACACACACACACACACACACACACACACACACACACACACACACACACACATTGAGCTTTATTATAAGTATAGATGACTTTCTAGGGAGGGAATTTTGAAATTTTTAATAGAAATTTTGCCAAAAAACAGTATATATGAGGTAAAAAAAAAAAAAAAAAAAAAAAAACCTACTCGAAGTAGGTTGTAAGATGATGGAAATGCTCCTGAAGTAAATCTTGAGCCACGTGATGAATATATTATTAACTGTCACTCCATGTTATGTGATACATTAATGTTAAACTTAACCAATCGTAAAATTCCATATAAAAAATTACGAAATAAATGTTCATGTTTGATAAACACAAAATCAAACTTTCAAAAAACTGAAGCGGAGGAATTGGTAAGGTATTATCCTTCTGATTTAGATGATGAATTTGGTCACCATGGCCCTAGCCTGATGAGCTAGGGCCATGGTGACCTGGTGGTAAGGTCTCGGCTTGTGAGCTGTAGGGTTTCAGGTTCGAGACCCAATTCCACCGAAGAACCGTCGTGTAAGGGGGTCTATTTCACGTTAAATCCGTCATGCCAAACGTCCTCCCGCTGGTGTGGTGTGACGTGGAGAGGAGGGGGGTGCCAGCTCAGGTGTCATCCTCGTCATCTGACCGCGGTTCAAAATTACGAGGTCCGTCCCAAAATAGCCCTAGTGTTGCTTTACAACGGGACGCTAAACTAAACTAAACTAAAGTGCTAAACTAAACTAAACAAAATCCCTGGTGAGCTGCAACATTTCCATTCCGTAATAGATAAGAAGACAACTGCATCAGATATGATGAAAATGTTAAAACAATTTTATTATCTTCATTTTCTAATGTTGAGACAGCACTCCAAATTTTTTTTTTTTATCATTACCAGTTTCAAACTGCACTGAGAAAAGATCATTTTCATTGTTGAAGAGATTAAAATTTCCCATAAGATCATGTATTTTTCAAAGAAAATTGTCTTAACTTTTTATGTTATGTTTAAATTCTGATGTAACAAAAAATATTGATTATGATGATGCAATTAATGTGGCGAATTTGCGATGAATGAGGATAGATTATGGGACATTGTGGTTCGCAACCCAGTAACATGACCATGGTACAAAAGCAATTTCTCGTGTAGCGGAGTTGTTAACTTGCTTATAAGCTATTCACTACAGACTCTCCCTCCAGTGAGTCGGAGGTGAGACGAACGATATGACTGTTGGTGTATTAGCTGTTGATTCTAATGCACATGTACCCATATGAGTAGCGCCAAGCGTTATGGCGAGCGTGTGAGTGAGTGGTTGCTGATGCTGCGTCAAGTGAGTCTGACGACTTTGGTTGAGGGTAGATGGCGCCACAACAGCTGCACGAAGGTTGAAGGTTCATCGTCCGAGGTCACCAATGTGGCGAATTGGAATGAGCGAGGATAGAACCTGGGACATTGTGGTTCGCAGCCCAGTAACATAACCATGATACAAAAGCAATTGCTCGTGGAGCGTAGTTGTTAACAGGCTTATAAGCTATTCACTACAGATAGTTTTGCAGAAAGTAAAATTAGAAAAAAAAAAAAAAAAACACTGAAAAGGAAATAGGAAGAAATCTATTATAACACAACTTAAGTGTCAATTTATAAATAAAGAGTAAATATTATAAGATCTGTTTTTACATAATATTGATTTATCATGAAAAATTGTCTCATAATAATATTGTATGTAATTGCAAAATTAAACTTATATTACTGTAATATATATAATCTCTCTCTGTTATATTAAATTTCTAATTATGTATGTTTTTCTTTATTTATTGTTATTATTTTGAGAAAACAGTAAATTTTGGTTAAAACTGAGTTAGTAATAAACATGTTAACATTTTGTAGATTTAAAAATAAACATAATCATTCAAGGTCAATATAAATTTTATTATTCCCAGTTTTTCTTGCATAGTAATAATACATAATGATGTGTAATAACTTTAAAAGAAAACATGACTTAGTGTTATATCAAAAAATGTTCAAAATTACAAATACGTATTTACACAAATGACACTTTTTAGTCTCATTTTTCATACAATGTTCTGTAACAGTAAAGAATACTTTATTTCAATGTATCTATGAAGTAATATGCAGAAATGTTTTAGTTGTTTTAAAAAAATAATTTTTTTATTGTATTTTACTAAAGACTATGATATTAGCATGTTGTTGCTGTTTTTTAAAATTTTTTAAAGAAAATTATTTTATTATCGCATTATTGAACATTTTATGCATCTTTAATTCAGTTAATGGAAAGAAAATAATAAATTAGTTAAAATAACATTGCTTTTCAAAGACAAAAAATAACAAAAGTTCCCCTCCTATCTTTTCTTTTAAGTTTTGCATGGAGGAATTAATTGAATATAAATACATATCCACATTGGATGTAAAATTTATCTTTAATGCCTGTACATTAATTAAAATTATCTTTTTACTGTAATTTGAGTAATGAATTGGTCTGAATATTTTTCATTCTTTTAGAATAAATATTCGACCTTTAATGTAAAAATATTTATCATAATAAAATGAGACTGATAAACTAATTACCTTTCTTAAATAATGAAGTTGGTTTTGTGTGTATGCAATAAATACAAGAAATAATTAAATACTCCCACATATGAAATAATATTGTCATATTATAAGTCTGCAATTAGGCTAAGTCGGGCCCTGTTTGGGACCAGTGGATTCTAGGCTTGAAACCTAATTCAACTGCAAAAACGTCGCATGAAAGGAATTGGCGTACTAAATATGTCATGGCCAAATGCCTCCCCCCCTTCTACTTGTGGTGTGGAAGTTTGGGGAGAGGGTGAGGGTTCAGACACCGCTTTCATCATTCAATTATGAATAAATCATGGAGTCTGTCCCACACTGCTACGAAACGGAACATATAATCTAGTCGAAATTCCTTTTATTGATATGCAAAACTTTCTAGAAAGAATAATAAATTAGAAATAAATTAAAAACCTTGAATACCAGTGAATAAGAAATTTTATAATATGCTTGAAACCTTGAATACCAGTGAATAAGAAATTTTATTATATGTTCGAAACCTTGAATACCAGTGAATAAGAAATTTTATAATATGCTTGAAACCTTGAATACCAGAGAATAAGAAATTTTATTATATGCTTGAAACCTTGAATACCACTGAATAAGAAATTTTATTATATGCTTGAAACCTTGAATTTACCGCTTTCAGTCATTTTGTTAGTCATCTGGGTAGGACTGAAGTAAAGTAAGTAAGTTGAAGGGGTACCAAAATATAGTCCAACACCAAAATTAGATTTGTTGTCGGCTTCAGAGAGAATTTTAAATTTTCCAAAAAGTGATTATTTGCTTTGCTTAAGTCTGACCGTTTCCTGGGCATTTTCAATCGTTCTGAAAATTCTATTAATTTTAGCCAAAAGGATTAGGACTTCCTACATATTTCGTAACATTGGAATTTTATTTAGTGTGAATTTTTCTTCCTTCATTCCTTCTTATATTCCTCCCCTTTATGGCTGGGGGGGGGGGGCTGCTCATGAATGTACCGCTATCTTCCTATCACCCTCTTACTATGATCTTTTGTTTGAGGGCAGTATTTGATGTTTTGTTTACATTCGCTTCAATTAAAATTTTAGCTGTCTGTATAGTTTTGTTTTGTAACTTCGAAAATTTGGGGTTCGGCTATATTCCTCTATAGTCAGCCGTGTGATGGCCGTCGCGTCACAATAAGCGCATTTGATTACTAAAACTACTTTACCTTTATCCGGGGACTGTTTAGATTGGTGAGTACTGCGCAAATAATGCATCGGCTTCAGTCTGCATCCTTTGGAATTGCGCTGCCATGTTAGGCAATCAAAACACTAATTTATTATTTTGTTTATATTTTTCCCAGCTCTTATCATGACATAGCATTATGATCAATAATTCAAAATTTTTATTATTTAGCATGGTATTAAACAATCTATCGTGCCGTCCTTGGTGAGTTTAACCCTTTGCAAGCTGTTAATAGCATCCAAAAATCGAATTTGTGTTTTAGTCGCGTTTTTCCCAACTGATTAAAACAAAAAATTTAATACAAAACTACACTTGTAGTCATAATATACCAATTTCGATATATTTAAACATTCCGTTTCTGAATCATAGCGTTTACATGTTTCTGAAAAAACAGATGGTCGATCCCTTGTCGAATTTGGCTCAAATTTTGATACGTGTCTACGGTGTAGACGTTAGCTGAATTTTCTTTCCCCTTTGTATTTGTCGTATTAAATCATATTTGAACAGCTGGATTGATAGAATTTTATATTAAAATCATATACCGTTTCAACCGTCTAGCTCAAATGAGTTATCCTTGTAACAGACAGACGGACATTTTCCAAAAATGTGTCTATCGAACTCGGGGAGGTCTAAAACGTGCAGATTCATCAAAATAATGAGCTCATTTTTTTATGATTATAATATTTTCTTTATATTACATATAAATAAAAAAAAATATCACTTTCAAACTTTTCTTGAATCTTGGCAATTTTTATTAATTTACTTGCTTAATTTTTAACAATAGCTTGAAATTCAGACCGTTTCCAGTGTTTCATCAGATATATAATCATGTAATTTTCTTCTGTTGTTGAAAGATATAGATAAAAGTTACAATATTGCGTTAAGTAGATGTACCGGACATTTTAAGACTGGTCTCCATTAGAATATTTCATATAAGAAATGAACATAGGATATGCAAGGCAGTTAATATAATACGGTCATAATGCCTGACAGTTTGGTAGATTCATGTTCATGAAAATATACTATAACGGGAATTAAATATCATGAACATCTGAGAACATTCAAAAGCAACTATGTGATGAATAAAAAAAATTAAAGTTGAAAAAACACAAAATTTAGAAGAAGCACATTTACTTATTTAATAGCTCTAGAGTGTTGCGGGACTGATCCGTCATTAGAAAAGTTCATTAAGCAATGAACAGAACATATTAAAATCATTTAAAATAACGCGGCTTTGATATTTGTCAATTTAACATACACACGGGCATGAAATTATATCTAACTGAAATTAAATTCAACCAATATCCCTAGCAAACCAGCTGGTCATCAAAGGAGGCTAGTTTTAAATGCATAGATTATTTAATGGATTCTCATTGGAATCATAAAATTATATCTAACTGAAATTAAATACAACCAATATTCCGAGCAAACCAGCTGGTTACCAAAGGAGGCTAGTTTTAAATGCACAGATTATTTAAGGATTTAATAGATTCTCATTAAAATCATAAAAAAAAAAAATATCAACGAGAGTCATCTCCTTAATGCATTCTCATATACTCTCTAATAAAGGCGTGATTTTTCGTGTATAAAATTTTAGACCTCGGGCAAAACCATGAACACCACGAGTGCTCAGATTTTTCTTTTCAAATTTCCACATTCTATATTGTAGAATATACTAAACGAAGAAAACCCATTGTGCATTTTGGATGTCCCACCTATTTTGATTGAATGAAATCAAAATTCCGCAACAACCTCGCATCAAAATTTTATTAATCTAAGTCGTTTCATTTGTTTTGTTTTTTTAATCCCCTCGCGCGCGTGTGTATTGTTATCGTGTTTCCAGAATGAGAATTAACTGCTTTTTGAATTATTGTGCTTATGTCTGTGCGAAAATACAGACTGGAAGACAGTCAACACCAATAGAGATTCAGCTCAAAATTTTATACGCATGTGCATTTTATATGCTAAATCTGTGCACCAAATTTTATCTGTCTTGTTTTTAACATGTCGTAATTATCATTTTCATTTGTTCTCAGGCAGGTAGGCTAGCAAACCATTTTATCTGACCAAAAAAAAAAAAAAAAAAGGCTAGACAGACTTCTTTTGAATGGATTTCTTTCAAAATTTGGTGGACATCTATAAATTTCTAGGTTACAACATTCTTTTGTTATTGCTTTCATAAACAAACTGACAGACAGAAATGATGCCACAAACGTGCCTTACTAAATTCGGGGAGATCTAAAATTCGGAATACGTCGAAATCCCTATGTTGAATTTTTTGATTGCAATAATTTTTCCGTGTAAATAAGAAAGTGAAAAAGCATTTACTTGCCATCACGAGAATGTTTTCTGTGTTTACATAAAGCAACCAATCAATCCACGTGATTGAATCAGCGGGTTTTTCTTTCATTATTCACAGTCACATGTGTGTTGCTCTTTGAAATATGTGTGATCAGGAACATCAAACACAAATAATGCGTTGCTTAACGGTAAATATCGTTTCTTCTATTATCCAGTACATTTATTTGTAAGCGAAAATTATCTTGTTGCTAAAAATAAAAATTTTGACTCTTATTTATAAAAAGTAACGACAAGATATTCAGTCACTTAATTTTTCGAATTCTCGTAAATCATTTTTACTTAATCATCATTTAATTGTGTATGTATATTTTTATTGAAGAAATAATTCATTCAAGAGACGCAGAAACTGACATTCTATTTGGTAATCATACTTTTGATAAAATTAATCTATTTCACAATATCGATAGAATTAATCTATACTTTTCCATTATTATTTTTCTTTTTTAAATTTTGTCATTGTTATTATTATTGAATGTAATATTTTGAAAAACTTCTTTAAAATTGAAATATCTTTTCATACAAAGAAATAGAACGAGAGAATTTTTTAAAAATGAATGTGAATGAAGTTTTAGAAGGAGAAAAATTAATTTTCAAGGTATTTAATAAATTGCAGAAAATAAGTGCATTCTAGTTATGTTTTAAATTTTAAGATTTAAATATATTTATTTTAATTTTTTTATTAAAATATTTGATCATTTTATTCTGTACAATGTGAGTTATTGTTCATTTTATTTACACATTTTTTTTTTATCAATTTGTGTATTAGTATGTAATTATATATAAAATACATGAGACAACCTAAGACTAAACTAAGAAATTTGAAGTGTGAATGAATTTGAATAAAATTGTCTCTTATTGATTGCATTCTTCTTTGATTGAATATTTTATACTTGATTATTAAATAAACAATTCTTTATCATATATTAAGAATTTTTGTATGATTTCAGTCAAATTATGAAGGTCTTTTGGATTTTATTCAGTCTTTTTGTATCAGCTTGCTTGGGTAAAAAAATTAAAACTGCATCTGTAATATATGATCAGTTTTTGAAAAAATTCACCATCATTGATTTTGTTGCTGATAATTCAGTTGCTTATGGAGATTTTAAAGATGACATTTTTCTGACTGGGTGAGTTCAACTAATTTTTGTTTTTAAATGTTGTAATTTCTTTATTTCAATTTTTTATGGCATAATTATGAATTCTCATGGTGGTCTATTATATAGAATGTAATTAAAATTGTACTCTCGATAATAGGTAATTTTTATAAAGATTTATTTTATTTGTAGCTGTACATGTAAACTGGTTTATAATATTTTGAAGATGATAAAAGTAATAATTTAATTAATAGAAGTACATTATAATATTCCTATATCAGTTTTGTAAATAATTCCTTAAGGAGTTCTATCAAACTGTTTTAAAAGTATTTTAATATCACTATTGTTTCTCAATTTTGATTCTTATTAGATGTAATGAATCAATTTAAATTTCACAAGTGGTTAAAGTTCAAAATAATATGTGATAAATAAGAAAATATATAGTTTAAAAATTAATAAAATTATTTTAGAAAGAAATGAATTAAAGATGCATTATTTTAATATATCCTATTTGATATTTTAATATAAATATTAGAACTTCCATATTCAAATTCTGTAACAATATAGTACTTTCTTTGTGTAAGTTCATTTTACTCATGACAAATCATTTCTTATACAATTGGACACTTCAGTAAATTTAATATATTTAATTTTGTATAATTAATTTATCTAAATTCCATTTATACATAACATTTCCACTTATATCTTTTCTAAAATTTCTAACGGATCTACATGTCTGATTAAAAAAAATTTACCAAAAATAGATATTTTTTTTATTCAGTAATGTTAAATGATATTAATATTGCAAGATCTGTCTTATTCATATTCTTACTGCAAATATTTTAATAAATCTTAATCTTTTTGAAACTTTTCTGAAATTAATATAATTTTTTAGGAAAAATTATTGGTTATTCTAATTTTATGTTTAATATTTTGCATAATAGTTGTTAAAAATTTGTTTCAATGGAATTTGCTTTATAGGTGGTCTTATTTACAAATAAAAAGTAATAAATCCTTTCCTGATCCTGTACAAGCTTATACAGCTGGTCTTGTAGAAGGATTCTTGACTGCAGATCTATTGGAGAAACATTGGTATAATGTTATTGCTGACTACTGTACTAATGATGAAGCGTTTTGTCATCGTTTACAAGATTTTCTTCAGAAAAATTTGGATTTCATAAATAAAAATATTGAAGCTAAAAGGAATTATGATTCATATTGGCACCATGTAAGTGTTAATATAAGGTTTGTGTTTAAAAATTCTAACTATATGAGATCTATATTTTTTCTTTATTCTTTGATTATTATCTTTAATTCAATAAAGAGATTAAATGTTTAATTTTTCATTGACTTCTGTTTTTTTAAAATGTTTTTTTTATTTCTCCCAAAAGGATTTTTGGCTGATTTTTGTTTTAAGATAAAATGTTTCCAGTAAATATAAGTCTACATTAAGTTGATTTCAATTTCTTTTCTCTGTTAAATAATTTTTAATTGTAACATTTTATACCATTAAAAGCTATTTAAAAATTTAATATGGCATAATTTATGCCAATAATTTGATTACGTACATTTTGGAAATTATTTCATATTTAAATTCTTTTACACTATTCTGCAAATAATTATCACTTACTAGAATTCATCTTTAATTTTCAATTTTTTTTTTATGTGTGTGTGTGTGTGTTTATGCAATTATATTTAAAATGTGTTTAAATATTTTGAATCTTATTTCTTAAAAAATTGTATTTGTAAAATTAATCTGAATTATTTATCTTTTTAATCATTGAAACAACATTTCATTTTATAAAAAATTCAATTTTAATATTTTTATTTAATTTTTGCTTTTAAAAAATTTTGCAAAAGGAAAGGGAGAGATTAAAATCTGTTTTTAAATGGAAATTTTATTTATTTTTTATTATTGTTTTATCTTATTTGTGGTTCATATTTTCACATTGGAAAGACAACCTTTTCTCAAATTAATACATTAAAATTCCTATGTAATTGATTTGCTAAATATTATAGCTTATATTTCTGTTTTTCAGAGTTAATTAAAAAAATTGAAATTAGTTATTTCATTTTATTTTTGCACACAAATATTAAACAGCATAATTTGTATATTGTAATAGATTCATTGGTAAAATTGCAGTTATAAAATACATTTACAAATGTGAGATGAATTATATTTTAATATTTATTAATTATTAAAATTTTGTATTGGAACAATTTTTTTTCAAGAACTTTTTATAATTCTGGCGAAATCCAGTTCCTTTAATGTGACAAAAGTCATATTTTGTCTTTTATTTTTGTCATATGTTATGATATATTGTTCTATTGCAGGTAGCTCTAACTCTTGAGCAGTTACATGGCTTAGAGGAAGGGTTTAGAAACAAAACCAGTCATCCATCTACAGATGTAAATGTTATGGGTTTAATGTGAGTTAATAATTCTTATAATATAATCATATATTTAATTAGTTTTAGTACTTTTCTTAAAATTCTGCTTAAAATTTTTGAAACTATCAAAAGGATAAAAAAGTGTTACTTATATTGTTTTCATATTCAATGAATTATAATTGTATCAAATTAGATTATTGTTTGAAGTAATTTTGTTTATTGTTATAAAGTTTGTTCTTAAAATTAAGTATTCTTTAAATTAATATTTTATTATTTCTTTATTCCAGAATATTATCTAAATATCATTGTTTATTTGTTTTCATAGGTTGATTTTTGCATGTGTTTCATTTATATTTATATATACATTAGTTCAATAATGCAAGTTTCTTGTATTATGTATACAATGAAATCTTGCCTTATATAAGCGAATCAGTTTATTTTTGTTGATTTTTTTTTTAGGTTATTGAATATCTTAGGTGATTTGGATGATCTTGAAGTAGTTTTAAATAAAAAGAAGGTTGCAAAAGCATATGGTAGTGGTTCATGTTCTGCTTTAGTGAAAATTCTTCCCAATAATAAGGATATCTATTTTGCTCACAGTACTTGGACATTTTATAATAGAATGCTGAGAATTTTAAAAAAATATAATCTGCAGTTTCATACTTCATTAAATGCTAGTAGGTTTTTTTTTTTTTTTTTCTTCTTTTCTTTTTCACTTCAAATGTTATGATTTAAAAAAATAACCATTGAGAAAATGTATTATTAAAGCTTGGGCTGCATTGGAATAATTATTTGGTATAGTTGGAAGTCATATGACTATTAATCCTGTCAATCAACTCTTTAACATTTATCATGGAATAGTAGGCCAATAGTACATTTTCTTGTGAAATTGCATAGCTTTCTATAATACTTGTTTCAGTGCAATTGAAGAAAATTTACTCAACATTTAAGAACTTCATTAGTTATAATCTCCCTGACTTTTGTTTTTCTACTTTTATATGTATTAAAAATACATTTCATATACTTATTTACTAGAAAAGAAAGCTAAAATAATATACAATAGAATACCTACTGTCCAATGTCAACCAAGCACTTACTTGATGACCAGATTGTTTCTTCTTTCTTTGTGTGTGTTCTTATAAAGTCTATGAATTTTTTAGAAAAATATATAAATAAGAAATTTGTATATTTGTATTTTTATATTTTCATGTAAAAATGGTATTGTAAATGTGTCAAATTCTCATTTTGATGACAACTAGACTGTGATAAAATTCGGCATTTTCTTTAAGTATAAACATTAAAAAAAATAGTTTTGTTTTATTCAGGTATATTTCAATATCAAAATAAAACATAGTTGAAAGAATATTAAGTAACTTAATTAAACTTCAATTCAAAGCAGGTAAAAAATCAGAAATCAGGTTTATTGCAGAATTTTAAAAAAGCAAGTAATAAATTCAGGCGTTAGCTAACTAAAATTTCATATTTTAAAAAAATCAACAAAATGTGCCTTTTTTCCTCCTGTTCTCAATAACTAAATTAATAAAAGCAGCAATACTTTAAGTCTTAAGCAGATATTGCTTTAAAAATTATGTATATTTTTTGCTTCTATCCCTTGTGTAGAATTTATTTTTTTAACTGCATGGCAGTTATGCAATATATTTAAATGATTAAAAAATATATATAAAATCTGCAGTAATCGTAATTCTGAATAAAGATAATCCATTAAAAAGTTAATATCAACTTAATTGACTTCCATTTCTTAACTTTTACCTAGAATCTTTGTTAACTCACCATTTGATAAATAACAGTTCAAATATTCTTACTCAAGCCAAAATAGTTAAAACATCAATCAATAAAAGACTTGATAAAACTGGCTGAATAACATATGTACCCATATTTTCAATCTCTCTAGAGCAACTTTTAACTGATTAATTGTTTGATAAAATAAATAAATAATAAATCATTTTTTTGTGAATGTATTAAGTTTGAATTAATTTTAGTGGAAATTAATCTTAGTTAACTAAAAGAAAATAAATGATAATCAAATAGTTATAGTTTTAGTATATACTTTTCACCATTGGCAATCAGTTAGTTTTCTGGGGTTACTGGTTACATATAATTTCACTAAAATCATTTGGTTACCATTCCATCAATTTGTCAGATATTAAAACTGTATAGTTTTAATTCTGCTGCATATGTTCTGTTTATTGTATACATGAACCTTTCCAATAGAGGCCAGTTCCATGACATCATAATTTTATTAAAGACTTAATATTCAGTTGATCTGGATTCTAATTTTTGCAGTATTGTAACTTTTATTTTTCATTATTTTTGTAAACTACTCAACAATAACACTAAAATAACACTACTATACAAACAATAACACTACAACAATAAACTTCACTACTATATTTAGCAGATCCTTCTTTAATTTTTAATAATGAGAGAAAATTATGAGAATAAATATTTAATGAACTAATAAAAACTATTTGAATCTCAGAGTAACAATGTAATCTATTCTTGGAATATATATATATATATATATTATTTAAAAATTTGCCAAAATTCAGAAAAACTTTGCACTAGTATTAAATTGGTGTCATTTAAAAGATAAATTTTAAGATGAGAAAATCTTTTTTATGTATAATATTTTCAGAGGTTACAAGATAAAAAAAATTAAAATTTTACTTAATTTTTAATTTAAAATTCTAATTAATTTTTTTTAAAGGCTGTGAAAATCCATATACTTACCCACCAAAGTATTTAGATGCTAAGTTTGAAAGCCCGAAGTCAGACAGTCTGACTTCAGTATCTACCCACACAAACACATTCATCTTTTTTATGGGTAGATATATGTAATATAGTTTTTGATTTCAGGAGATGGAAACATGAATCTCTTGAACAGTATTCTTAACAGTATAACTTTTATTCTTTATGATGTTATGGAAGGAATTAAATTTTTATCTATTATCAAAATATAGAGCAAAGACCAACAGGAAATGCAGATTAAAGAGAAGGCAGGGAATATATGTAAAGCTTATATAATTTCAGGAGGGAATTCGTTAAAACAACACTTTTAGAGTAGCACATTTTAGAATTATCATAAGAAAGTAAAAGCCTGTGCAATTCAGAAATTAAAGTAAAGGTGAAGTTCAAATGATAATTACTTTTAGATTGCACATAATTTAAAATTATCACACACTCACAAAATGAAAATATAAAAACATTATATATATAATCTTTTTTCAATTAAAAAGCCCTTGTTTCATGTTTCTTTCTACAGGTTCTCCTTTAATACCTGGTCATACAAGTACATTTTCTTCACAACCTGGTGTGATTTATTCACATGATGATTTTTATCTTCTTTCATCTGGCCTAGTAAGTTATATAAATTAATAATAAAATTGTATTTATAATGGTTTATTATTAAATTTGAAGCAATAACAATATTTTCTCTTATAACTACTTTATTCTGCTCTCTCTCTCTCTCTCTCTATATATATATATATATATATATATACACTGCGTAAAAAAAGTAGAAGGACAGTGTCTTTTTGCCAATTAATATCTCTTATTTTCTCCTAACTACCAGATATTTATGCAGATTTAGTTTAATGACTCTTGTTTTCATTTTAGGCAAAAATTAAACATCTACCACTAATATTATTAAGAAAATTAGTATATATAATTTCCGATGTTTAAAAAAAGTAGAAGGACACTTGTTAATATATTTAATTTAGTGAGTTATTCTTTATTTAGATAGTGATTTTGTACTTTGTTTATCCTTTTCAGTCAAAAAAATCTAATTTGTTTAAAAGTTACGTTGTTTCTCCGTTCTCAGAAATGCCTAAAAGAATACCTTTGAACGATTTTCAAAAAGGGCAAATTTCCACATATCAAAATGATGGTAAAGGTGTCATAGAGATTGCTCGATTGTTGCAGGTGAGCCCCAATACAGTTTCAAACTTTATCAGAAATCCTTATAAAAATGGAAATAAAAGGAAGACTGGTAGACCGAAGAAGTTAACACTACGTGATGAAAGAAAACTTGCTCGTGTGCTGAAGAAGAACAAAGGAATTGTTTCAAAGGCAAGAAATCAAGCAGGACTTAATCATGTGACGAAACAAACATTTTACAACTATATTAAAAGATCTAAAAAATGCATTTTCAAAAAACGGAAACATCATCCTAAGTGGAAACAAGTTCACATTGATAACCGTTTAGCCTGGGCTAAGGAGCACATGTCCTGGACTACAGAATGAACTTCTGTGATATTTTCCGATGAAAAGAAATTTAACTTAGACGGTCCAGACGGATATCAGCACTACTGGCATTGTGTGGGGACTGAAGGCGAATACTATTCAACACGACAAATGGGAGGAGGGAGTTTAATGGTTTGGTTGGCTGTTGGATACGGAGGAAGGACAAGTCTGGTTTTCTTAAATGGTAGGCAAAAACATACAGACTACATTCAAGTGCTAAATTCCGAGCTTCTTCCTTATGCCTCTGACATGGGGGGTGAAGAGTGGAAGTTTCAGCAAGACGGAGTTTCCATTCACACCGCGACTGGAGTCAAAAATTGGTTCCTAACAAATAATGTGGATGTTTTACTATGGCCAGCCAAAAGTCCTGACCTTAATATAGTGGGAAACATCTGGGCAATGCTAGTTCATCGAGTTTATGCTGATGGAAGGCAATTTGATTCGCAAACTCAGCTTCGAGAAGCATTGAATGACTCGTGGGACAATTTTTGTCAAACTGAAATTCAAACTCTATACAATTCACTTCCAAACAGAATATTTGAAGTTATAAAGGCCAATGGGAAGACCATTCCTTATTAAAGTCACTATTTTTTCATTCATTATAATGCTGTCCTTCTACTTTTTTTACAAAGTTTCAAAAAAGAGAAACTATTTTTGTTGCCATTAATATTTTATGTTTGAACATCAGAATTCTGATGTTAAAATTGTATTTTTGAAATATTTGTTAAATGTTTCTAATAAAAATTTTTAGTAAAAATAAAATATTTTTCGGTTATTGTTACAAAATCAAGTGTCCTTCTACTTTTTTTACCCAGTGTATATATGTGTGTGTGTGTGTGTTTCATAAATAGTAAAAATAATATTACATCATTACAAATGCATGTTAATGACAGTTATCTACAAGCTGCTTACTACATACTGAACTACAATGAATTGATCAGATAATGAAAATTTGTACTGATAAAGTTTTATTGCTATACAAAATCAATTATTTTTTATTAACTTTATTAATAAATTTTTATGCTCATCATATCCATTTTTTATTTAGCATTTGAAGAATATTGCATAATAAGTTTCTTTTTAGGCTAGTTTTAGTTAGAGTTTGCCTTAATTTCAAAGCGTTTTTGCCTTCAAATTTCATCTTAATGAATTGTTCATAAAGCATATCAAGTAGAAAAATCTTTTGAAAATTTATAAATTTAATATTTTGTATTTATAATTTGAGATATTTTAAGTTAACATAGGTACACTGGATAACTCAATTCGCAAGTATGAATAATAAGTATTGGACATAAAAATAGTAGAATGTTTTTGTTCTTGTATTTATCTGTTCACTTCCTTATCTCTCCATCAAAGTGAAAATGAATTGCTTCATTATTGGAATTCAGAATCCCAAGTTTTGATTTTTGCTGTGATGATACAGTTAACATGTTATTACTGTAGGAATTAAAAACAAAAATTATTTTACAATGATTGAATGTTTCAATACAGTAGCTCTTAAATAACATTGTATGACAATATGTATTTTGTACTATCAAAAAATAGGAATTACCTTATCATGTGTTCATTTTCTTCTGTTTTATTGATTTTTATTTCTTCTTGATTTTGTAAAGGAAATTATCACAATAGCAAAAACCTGACTTTCATAATCAATTCTAGGTTTTAAGTTGTAGATATGTATATTATGTGTGTATGAATTGAACCTGAGGAATTTAATTTAAAAATTTATATGTATGTATGTGGTGCTTCAGCAGATGGAAATTTATTGCTTTTAGAAGTGATCTCTGTAAAATCATTATAAGCCTGTAATTTTGTAAACAGAAAAAAAAAAGATTATAAAAATTAAAAAATATTTAAGGAATACTTAAATAAGTATATATGATAAATAATTGCAGTATTAAGTATAAGCAGCAATAAAAATTCAAAATAGTTTATCTTTGATTTATAAGAAACTGAATGTTCTAAATAAATCTGCAATTTCAATGGCTTGTTCTTGGGATATTTGGTACTTACATATTAACGCCACCGCAGCTACAAATTTGGCGGTTTTTGTGCCGCTAATCTACACCTAAAATTTGTGCAACAAATCATAAAATAAAACACTTTATTTAAAATCAAAACATTGCTCTTTATTGGTGCATTAGCACAAAAACCGCCACATCTGTAGCTGTGGTAGCGTTAATACGTAAGTACCAGATATTTTTTACTTGTTTGCAAAATGCGAGATATTTTATAGAATCGCATGTTAAAAAAATAGAATATGTTTCTAATATTTTCTAACAAAAATAAAATTTTTAAAGATCAGTTACTAGCTATATAATATGAAATAAAAGTAAATTTGTTACAAGTTTCTCTAAACATTTACCAAATGTTACATTTAGATAATACAGTTTTATATTGTAAGAAAAGTCCTTCATATCAATATCTACTTTTTATAGAAAGTTTTGGTCATATTATTGGAATTTGAGAACATAAAAAATTTGCCTTTTAAATTTAAAGATAAAAAAAATTCAATATGAATTTTTTTATAGGGTGCAATGGAAACAACAAATTCAAACCATAATGCAAGCTTATGGAAATATGTGACACCTAAAGGAATAATTTTAGAATGGCAACGAAATGTCATAGCTAACAGATTAGCTAAAAGTGGTAAAGAATGGGTGGCATTATTTGGACTAAAAAATAGTGGAACGTAAGTGTTAGTAAAATAATTTATTCTGAAAACATTTTTGAAATCGGGTAATAACTATGAAATTATTTCTTTTTGAATATTTTAATTTTAGTTACAATAATCAGTGGATTATATTAGATTTCAAAAAATTTCAACCTGGCAGACCTCTACAAGATGGATTATTGTGGGTGCTTGAGCAATTACCGTGAGTCTTTTTTAAATTCTATTCTAACTTGCTCTTGAATATTTCTATGTACAGCATTTATATGTATTTAAAAACTATATTTTTAAGTGTTTAATATGATTGTATATTTGTTAGCTCCTTTTTCATCATTTAAGAAAATCTTTTTTAATACCATTTATTGAGTTGTATGAAACTTTGTTTTAAAAATGTAGTTAATTAGATATGGGACAGATTATTAGTTTTTACATGATTTGTAAGAAAATAATTGCTTGCTTAAGAAATTTATTATGATATAATTATTGTAAATAATGAATATATATATACTTAACAACATATTTTATTTTATATTTTCTGATATTGTTTTAAATATACCATGCTAATTAAGTCTTAAAATTAATGTTTCTCACCAACCACAAAAAAATTTACATCAACCTTGAAAAACTCATCAAAAATCCTCCTTCTTCAACACTGCCAGAAATAGTAACAAGCAGCTTTTAGGTTGCAAAAAAAATTTTTTTTTTCCAATTATATTTGGTGAGTTATCACACAAAAATAATGCTATTTAGATGATTATACATTACTCTTTAGTCAGTAATATGCAAAAACTTATGTTATTTTATTAAGAATACCATACTTTGTTCGACTGATAATCAATCATGAAAAGAGACAGACTGAATAAAAATTAATCAAAATATAAATTTGGCTGTGCAGATAGTAAAATATGTAATCTAATTATTTAATAGTACACAGTATTGTGACATTTGTTGGGGAGGAATCTTAGTGTTTTTTCAAGTAATTTTTTAATAGTTTTGCTTTTCAAATTTTCTTTACATTGATTTCCTTAAAGGTCATTAGCTTTCCATGATAAGGAGAATAAGAGTGATATATAAATGTTATTTGTCTAGTCTTAAAAGAAGTTACAAAGATAAAATAGTAAAGCACTTGATTTTCATTTGAAACTGTTGATAGTGAAAAATGAATGCTACCTTATTTCATGTGCATAATTTATCCTTGCTATATTGCTGTCAATGTTGACCAAACTGTAATTATAAATTCTAATATACAAGTGAGAGTATTTATATTTAACTAATTTAGAACACAACATTCCACAATTTCAATTTAGCTTAAGAAAATATTCAGTTCCTAGGATTCACTGTGGTTTTGCAGTAAATACAGTTATCATGAAATTAAAAAAAAAATAATAATAATTTTTAACTAGTCAAAAAATATTTAAAATCTGTTATTTTAAAAAAGATAATTTTGTTTTATGAAATAAAAATTACTGACCAGAAAAATTCTAGTCTTAATGGGTAATATTTTTTTTTTGTCAAAATTCTATTGTATTTTGAATATTGATGAAAATTCTTTTTTCCTTATTAAAAAAAAGATACATAATTTATAGCTATAATTACTGTTCTGAAATTATCAGTATTAAATGTGATAGAATTTTATGCATTCAACTTCTAATTTTGTAGCTTTGGTAGAAATTTATCAAAATCTTGACGATTTTCATCCTGCTTGCTCCTGAATTTTGCCTAGAGTATGTTATTATGAAACTTAAAATTGCTATTAAATGAAGTTGGGAAAAAAATGTTTTTTAAGTTTATTTATTTACTTATGTATAACTGAATATATAAATGAATATAATCATAAAATACTTGAAAATCATTTGCAGAAACAGCCTTAATTATTTTTCTTCTTACAGGCTTAAATTTTTGATATTTACCAGATAGTGTTCTCACTTTCTTAGCATTCACGTTCCATATTTATTAGAAAAAAACTTAAATTCTTATTTAGGCATTTTTATTTTAAAATCTATTAGTAAAATATATACATAAAAGTTACCTCATTCATTGATGAATTTCCTGGCCACTAGGGTCACATACAGTTTGATAAAAAACAAACTTTATGTTCCTTATTGTCAAGTAAATAAGTCTGTAAAAAAAAATTCTAATTCAGTTAGTTATAAAATGTTATCTTTATCAAATGTAATTTGTCCTGTATATGTTTCATTACATTCATTTAGTTTGTGGTGACGCTTTATAAGTCAGATAACAGCTACGAGACATGAGAAATTTCTTTTGTCTAGTGATCTTGTTACTCGGCTACGAACCCAAAGGTTGCGAGTTCGATCCTCGCCTATCGCCAATAGCAACATTGGTGACCCGGACGTGATACGCAAAAAAAAAAAAAAAAAAAAAAAAAACCTTCATACAACTGTTGTAGCGTCCTCTACCAGACATAAATAAAATCAAAGCTGATAAATAATAATCAGCCAATAAAAAATGAAAAAAAAATGAAGCTGATAAACAATCGGCCAATAAATAAATGAAGCTGATAAATAATCAGCCAATAAATAAATGAAGCTGATAAATAATCAGCCAATTAAAAATAAAAAAATAATAAATGGATAAGGCGCAACAGCCAATATATCCCCAACAGCAAAAACAGGGCAAAATATCGTTCGTCTCACCTCCGATGCACTGAAGGGGGAGTAATGTGGTGACGCTTTATAAGTCAGATAACAGCTACGAGACATGAGAAATTTCTTTTGTCTAGTGGTCTTGTTACTCGGCTACGAACCCAAAGGTTGCGAGTTCGATCCTCGCCTATCGCCAGTAGCAACAAGTTTTTAAGAATTCGTTAAGGGATATTTATAAAACTGAATACCTGTTACAATAATATCATGTACAAATGCAGATGCTAGAGTGGTCTGGATTCATAATAAAAACACTACATTTCTACAAATTAATAAAATAATAAATATTAACATAAAATGAATTGTGAACCTATTAAAAATATATTGGATTATGAAATTAAATAATCCAATTTATTAAAAGAGAGGTCTCATAATTTGCACTATCTACGACCACAAAATATCAGAATTTATCACTGAGCTCATTCCAACTATAATTAATTTCTGTATATGAAAATGGTTATTTGATTGTGAGAACGTTGCAAGAACTTTTCAATTGTGCTTCAAAACTTTCCATTGATTATCTTTGTTCTAATTGTGTACCAGTACAAAATTTTATTTTGATAAATTTAACAAATTATTATTTAAAAAAATGTTCATTTTTTAAAAAGTCTTGGTGAGTCTGGGTATTGTCAAATATTTGGTTTGTTTTAAGGAGCGATAAGAATTCAAAGATAAGTAAGTAAAGTGCTAAAACTAATTGAGAAGCTTATTTTCCTAGTATCTGTTCCTCTGTCTATTACTTCATACCTCAAGTAGAAAAAAGATTTTATAGTATTAAAAAAAAAAAAAAAAAAAAAAAAAAAGAGGAAGGAAGATATTATGTGTTGAAAATTCACACAATTAAAGATCAAAATGTCAGAATTTATTGCTTTGAGACTTTGTTTTTTTAAACATGGGAATAAATTAGTGATCTGCCTTTTAAATTTAATTATATTTAGCATCTTAGCTTTTTTACCATACATCAAGTGTTATAATTAAAAATTTTTTTTTCCTTCTTTCCAGTGGATATTTACATAGTGAAGACATGACTGATGTTTTGAGGCAGCAAGGTTATTGGCCATCGTATAATGTTCCGTAAGTTTTAAATTTTAACATTATGAATGACTGCAAGTAACAAATAAGACGATTTGTTATAACAACACATACATAATATGCAATTGCTATGATATTCAGTTTTGCATTTCATGATATTCAGTTTTGCATTTCATATTGACATTTAATTTTTACATTTTATATTTTTTTGTAAGCATTTAAATGTTTAATGGCTGCTTAAATTACTTCACAATCAAAAGAAACAGAAAACACTCACCATAATATTATCTGGTTGTTTCTGAATGAAGTGATAAATTTTAGTTAGAGTGAAATATATTAATGAATGAATTTTTCATTGTAACTTAATTGAAATTATTTATTATAATTTTTCCCTAATATTTCTGGACCTTTATTTATTTATCTCAAGTAAAAAATATGACTGAATCTATTTAAATTTTACAAATAACAGAGTTACTGGTGTTAGGTAAATTCTTGACATCAAGAAAACTTTTTTATTTTGTTTTGTTGAAATAAAAATTCCTAACATCTAACAATTTTTAAACTGACATCTTCAAAAGTATAAAGAAATGATTTAAATTTAGTGAAACATTTCAAGAGAAATGTTAAAAAATATGTTGAGTAAATCCCGTGAATTACAAAGAAATTTTAAAATCTTGTGATATACAATTTTTCAAAGCTTGAAATTGATAGATTCTTTGTGTGTTCACTTACAGATATTTTAAAGATGTTTTCAATATGAGTGGAGCACAAATAGATGTCCTAAAGTATGGCGATTGGTTTACGTATGATAAAACTGCAAGAGCTTTAATTTTTAAACGTGATCACGGTAAAATTAAAGATATTCCAAGCATGATCAAATTAATGAGGTATGTTAGTCTAAAACTCTTTGGTTTTATTACAGCATTGTAAAATATTTCATATTTTTATGTATTTGTATATGAATAAGTCAAAGCCAAATTATTAAATAAGCAAACAACTGCTTTGAGATATTTTGCAGAGCCATGAAACCTCGATTTTCAGAGTAATTTAATTTTGTGTTTTTATTGAAATATGAAAACTGAGCATTTAAGTTTATTCAAATTAAAATCAAGTATTGTTTAAATTCTGAAATAATATTCTAGCAACATTTCTAACTAATTATCTTTTGTAAATTTTATATTCTATTACTTTGTAATTCTAAAAAAAATATGTTGCTTTATAATTAAAAAAAATATCTGATCCTATATAAAATGAAATTCAGATAGTGTTTAAAAGTTTAGTAATTTTTTCCTACTGTTCTGTGAAAAATTACATTTAAATTTTAATTTTTTATTATTTTATATGCAATTTATTGAAACCAAATCTCTTGAAGGATATTTCAATTTTTAAAATTTGCTACTTAAAACTGATTATATAATGTTTAAAATATATCTGACTGAAAATTGAGGAGAGGAAAGGAGTCTCCCTCCTTTTTTCCCCAAGACTTTCATTGGCTAAGGGCTCATAGAGTATTTAATCTAGTGCTGAAATGAATTTATATAAAAATGTAGGTCTTAAACTTCTAAATAAATCTATTCCTGTCAATTACAATCTCTTTTTCATTCTTATACATTAGTTCTCTATCTATTAAAATGGAAATGCATGGAAGGTAAGTGGGGGGAAAAAAAAGAATAAGCATAATAAAAACAAAATTTTTATTTTTAAAATGCAAATACTGTTTAATAGTTCTGTGGAATTTGAAGTCCAAAGAGTATCAAAAATATACTATGGAATTTTATTGGTTACACACAGTTGTAAATTAATTTCAATGAATTGTATTATTAGTACACTGCATATGAATAATATTTTTTTCCATTTCAAAAGTTCTTGGATTTATTCATAAGCTTTAAAATTAAATCTTGGACTATTAACAAATGATGCCTGCAAAGGCTCGTACACTTTAGTTCAAGTATTCAAGTTAGTTATTTGAAGTATTGTATGATTCAGAATAACATTTTAGTCTTAAATTTTGAATTTAATCATTTAGAACAATAACTGTTTCATAATAAAAAAATTTTCAATTTTTTAAAACTTTTATTAACATGTTAACCTATTATTTTTTTTTAATATTCCTGAACAACTGAGCATGCAAACAGATAATGCTGATAATATTATATATACTGTGCTGATTAATATTCTATTAAAAAATTTTTTTCTTCCTAAAATTATGAAAGACCACATGGCTAACATATATTTTATGGACTGATCATAGATACAATGATTACACCAATGATCCCTTATCAAAATGTAACTGCACGCCTCCATATAGTGCTGAAAATGCCATTTCTGCTAGAAGTGATCTCAATGCAATAAATGGGACCTATCCATTTGGTGCCTTAGGACACAAACAACATGGTGCTATAGATGTAAAGGTATTTTGTTTGAAACTTTATAAATAATCATCTGTTTTGTTTTTATATTTTTTCCACCATAAATTATACTATATTCTATTTGTTAATTTTTTACTATATTCATTACTAATTGTTTTTGGCGACCAGCTAGTTTGTTGGACTTATTGGTTACTAGCCGCCTTTGGCGACCAGCCGGTTCGTCAGTCTTAATGTTCGTTAAAATTTTAATAATTAAATATTTTATGCAATTTCTACTTTAATAGCTTCTTCATCAAAATATTTTAAAACTTCAAATTTTGATTATCCATATAATTCATTCATAATATTATAAAGGCCTTCAGTCATAACGTAATATGTATCTCTCTCATTTTCTGTTAGCACCCGTAGAATTTATGCTTTAAATTAAAGTGGAAAGAATTTATCTTCAATTAATATAATAATATTTTTTACTGAAACAAAGCATTTTTTTATAATCTGATAACTGAAAATAGAGTCACTCAGCGTTTAAACTTTATGGGCACTAAAGAATATCTTTTTAAATTTATGTAATATCTCAAGAGTTGGTCAACAAAATTTTCTTAGATTCATTATGAGCAGATCGATTAATTAACAATGTTTAAATTTAAATGCATCAAACACTAAGAAAATAAAACGAATCGTTTAAAATAAACGGTTGAAAACAGGTTTTAAAAAAACTACTTAAAAAACGATGTACTTAAAACTATAAGCATATACAAAAAATATATAACTAACATAAATACAATTTACTTACAAAAGCATGCAATTAACCCAAAAATAATTTAAATCATCCATTGATAACGTTGTCATGGCAACAATCAGAACAGAATGCGCATGCGTGAATTTTCTTCGCCGGTTGCGTAACGCAAATACGTGATTTTTTCTACGCCAGTTGGGGTAACGCTATGCGGATTAGAAATTTTTAATTTCCTTTATTCTGTTTTATTTTAATTCAAAAGTACTTCAGAATGAATCTGAAAGATTGATTCATTAACAATGTTTAATTTTAAATGCATCAAACATTAAGAAAATAAACAGAACCGATTGAAATAATCCGCCGAAAAATTTTAACCCTAGCCTCATTACTGTTGGGAGAAAAAAAAAACTGGAGCCTTTCTCGTTTGGCGCTGGGGATAATGGAAGATTTTTTTTTCGGAAAAGTTGGCGGTGGGGAAAATGGAAGATTTTTTTGGCGGGAAAGTTAGTTTTTAATTAATAATTAAAATTTCAAAAAAAGGGACCCCAGGTGCACATTCCCGACCTCTAAGGTATACATGTACCAAATTTGATAGCTGTATGTCAAATGACCTGGCCTGTAGAGCGCCAACACACACACACACACACACACATTGAGCTTTATTATAAGTATAGATTTTTAATTTTAATTAAAATTTTTAGATATCACTTCATGACCGTGATTTTTATAAATGATCAGATATGAAAAATGATTAAAATAACACTGCTTTCTGTTCATTCTATGCATGAATCTTTCTATCTATGGAGGCCAGTCTGTAGGAAATCTATCTTCTAAATTTAGCAGTATTGTAATTACATTATAAACTATCCAAATTTAAATAGAATCCTTCTTCTTTAGCTTTCAACTATGAAATAAAACCACATTATTAAATATTTGATGAAACAATAAAAATAGTTTGAATTTCAGTTCAAAAATGCAGTCTGTGTAGTAATTCGATCTTAATGGCTTGCTTCTTCAGCAAAAATTTTAACACTTCAAATTTTGACAGTCATATAATTCATACTATATTATAAGCTTTACATTGTTCTTTTCTTTGTGCTATGCAATTTCCTAATTTTCTGTTTACATTCTTATACATATTACATGAAAGAGCAATAGTGCTTGAACTCATTAAAAAGCAGAATATACAGTTTAAAATTTTCATGCTTATTTGATTTTGAAATTCAAACTTAAATGTGTATACTACAAAATTCAAAAATTTTATTAAAAGCAAATTATTAAATTATTATTATTTATTTAAAGTGAATGCGAATTATGAAATTATTTTACTAAAAGCGAATTAAGTCTCATATTGAAACTTACTTAATATTAGCCACTTTTGATGACTGCTGGTTGTACGATTTGATTGCTAAAATTTCCAATTAAATATTTTTTGTAACTTGCTCTTGATATATGTTTTAGCAAAGTAATTTTTTTCTATTAAATCTGTCATAATACTTGCTCTTCAAGAACAAGTAACCTCAAGTTTCTGTTTTTCAAATTTGACAGACATGTAAAAATCTATTATTTTTACAGTTTTACATTGTTTTATTCATTGTGAATGCATCTCCCTAATTTTCTGTCACCTTAACTAAAATGTAGACTTTGAAATTTGAAAAAGAGAAGTGTTTAAATTTCAACTAATATAAACACTTCCTAAGTGAAACTAAATAAATTTATTTAAAATATAAAAACAGAAAATAAAATAACTAAGCTTTAAAATCAATTCTCATGTGCATTACAGAAATTTAAATTCATATAAATTTCATTGTTTAGTAGTGAAGCTAAACCTTAATTTAATTACAATCAATTTTTTAAAAAAATGTCAAACTTAAGTCTACTTATTAAAAAATAAACCATAATTTCATACTAACATCATCAACAATGGGAGAAAAAACCAGTATCTAATATTAGTAACAACAATGAAAACTACTTGAGTTTCTCTTGAAGAATGAAATATATCGTCGTAAAATATAATTCTAAAATGGGGAAAAATTATGCAGCTTAAAACTTAATATCATTAAAAAGATTTTTATTTTTAATTTTAAGACAATGTAAAAAATCATGTTTATGCTATTATTTTGGGAAGTTATCTCCAAAATGTCTCCATTCACTTACAAAATAAATAAAAAGATTGAGGTGACATTCTCACCTTCCAAAATATTTATGTGCCAAGTTTGACAATTGTTTATTTATGTGATGTCAAACAATTCAGCATACAGAATGACTATTTTTCCTTTATTATTCCTATGCATACATTCTCCTTTATTATTTGTAGATATGCTAAAAATTATTTAACATTCAGCTAATAATATTGACATTTTATTTATTCTGTATGCAGAAATGATTTGTTTTTAGAGCAGTGTAAAAAGAAAGGATATATATATGTATGTATTTCAGAATTAATGTAATTAGAAAGTAAAATAAAGTTATTCTGGATAAATAATTCTGAAACATTTTATTTTTACAGTTAACATCATACGAGATGTTCAAAAATTTGGAATTTGTTGCAATTAGTGGACCTACTTATGATTCAGTGCCTCCTTTTCAGTGGAGTAAAAGCGATTTTGATAAAACAGTTAGGCATACTGGTCACCCAGACTTGTGGAAATTTGAACCAGTAGTTCATAAATGGTTATAACTGTATTTGTAAGTAATACTGATATATAATTTTAACTGTGATAATTTTTTAATTAAGATATTTCTCTAGTATAGTGTAATAATTGTATTTTCATATTTAAATTTAATGTATTCGGGCAACATTCTTCAATGATTGCATTGGAAAATATTAAAAGCATTCCTATGATAGACTTGGCCTGATGTAATTTATTTTGCTTCCGCTTACACTTTCAGAATCTATAAGCATATCTTTTTTCTAAGCTCTCTTAAAAAAATATTATGTACAGTGTGGTAGGGATAAAAATGACATTTCTATACATATGTACAGATAAAAAACTGGCAGAATAAAACTTCTCAAATTTATAGTACATTTGAGAATATATTTGCAAGGCATAAACTTATTTATTCTGAATTGAAATACTAAAATTAAGAAAACGCCACTTTTTATATGAAATATAAATTTCATTTTCATCAAAACAAAATCTTCAGAATTACTAATTCTTTTTAAGTTTGATTAAGTGACCTTTTTTTGCCAAAAAAATTATTTAACAAGAGAAAAATGTCAATATGTACCTGAAAATAAATTACCAGCCAAATTTAAATTTGGGGGGCAATTAAATTTGAAAATATTCAAACATGTCACCACTGGTATTTAGTAGTCACTTTTATTTTATCTTAAGGAATTTAAAGACTCCATATTGTTACAAAAATTTTTCTCCTTCAATAACTACCGCCAATAAATCGTAATGACACAGCGCATTTAATTGCTATAGTTCATTAGTTCAGCAGCTTGCTTGCTTGCTGTCTAATGCTCTCCAAAATCTCTACGTGTCGGCAACTTCGACTCCTCTCACACACACTTCCGACGATCCACACGACTTCTTCTCAGCTGGATTGCCTGTCTTTTATAGTTCCGGGAGGCGGGGCTGGAATCTTCAGACCATTCAGGGCGTACCTTGCTGTATCTCGGGTCTTAACGGATGGATCGTGAAAGTTCTCGAACTTTCCAGTAGTATCCATTTAGTCGCCAAGCTCTCAGGTCATTGACGCACAGGACAGATCTTACAAAGAGTTTTAACGGCTTTTCCAGGATGACACTATTCATGCGGGATAGCAAAATTACAGATTTGTAACAATATATACTTTTATTATTTTTTGTCAGAATTTTTTTATGTAATAAAGAAATTAGTATTATTATTTAAATTTAAAAAGTGAACTTGAAGTTTAAAAAAATTCTCTTCAGATCGATAACAAGTCCAGCTTCATATTTGATAAACAGACCTCCTCCCCCTCTTCATACTACTCAATCAAACCCTCTTACTTCAGTTATAATAAATGATTTATTGCACAGCTTTTTTATAACACTTAAATATCTGTATAAAAATTTTAAAGAATGACACATTTTAAATATATTTATTTTATTCCATATTTAAATTACAAACAACAAATGTAATGAATTAATTTGGAAACTATATATTTTTGTTATGCACACACAAATCAGATACAATCATCATGGCACATTTTAAATACTTTTATTTCGTTCGTTCATTTCATTAATTTTATATGT
The DNA here is from genome assembly GCF_947563725.1 of Argiope bruennichi. Lineage (NCBI taxonomy): Eukaryota > Metazoa > Arthropoda > Arachnida > Araneae > Araneidae > Argiope > Argiope bruennichi. The sequence continues at coordinate 33,032,677 of NC_079157.1, forward strand.
TCTACATTTCGTATTATATTTAACATAAATGATGGATTAATATGAATAAGAAATGAAATTAGGTAATTGAAACTTGGAAATGCAGTGTTTTGTTTAAACACACAAAATCAGATATAGAAGCATTATTTCAGTGGTATATCATTATGACACATTTAAAATGTGTTTATTTCATCTCGACTAAATACTTTATTATATTCAATATAAATAACAAATGAAATTAAACATTTTAAATTTAAAAATTAGAATCATTACTATATAAGGTTCAAGGATATGAATTTTAAGCATTAAATAACCATCCTTAATCTAAAATAACTAATTCAATACTTTTTTATTTATTTATTTAAGACAAATCTTGTGTAAAGGATATATTGGAAGATTTCATAATATATGATACAGAAGAACTTTTTTTTATAAAACATATATACTCAAGTTATTGAAAAGTTTCTCTAAAGTAATATAAATATTTTTCAGAAAATTTGAACAAGCAATGTAGAACTTATTCACCATATTGATTTTCTCTTTATAACGGTTAGGCATATAACTGTAATAACACACATTGACCAGTATGAAAGAAATCATAGCTTTAATTTTTCAAAAATGATTTTACTTAATCAGAATTGATGTGAAAATAATAATTGAAAATGGTAGAAAACATATATAATCGAGACCTTTCTTCAGATTCATCACAATCCTCTAGACGCTTTACACAATCATTATAGAAAATTTCTAAAAACTCCTTACAGCTGTGATTTAAAGGCTTTCTAATGCATGCAAGGAGAGCATAAATCCAGCTACCTAATGATTCTTCCATTCCGAGACTTAAAAACCATTCATGAAGAAAATGAAGCACCGTAAATACTCTGTGCTGGTCAAAATGAACAACGATACTCAAGAGTGGGGAATGCCCTTCAATTTCATGAATAGGTTCCTCATATTCTTTTTCATAAATTTTAGAGCATAATTTTGAACCTAAACAGAAAGTGCACCATTCTTGAATATAAGTACGATTATTATGAGGAAATCTGAATTTTTTAGGAAATTTCTTTTTCAAGTATAACTTTGCATCATCAACAGCCATTGCTGATGCATGATAACTAAATTCTAAAGCTTTCTTTCTTGCCCACTGCTTCAAAAGTTCTTGTTCATTTTCATCAGAAAATTTATGCTCAACAATTTCACTATCGTGAAATTTAAGATTTGCATTTTCCAATCTTGATTTATGAATGTATTCATTGCCATCTCGAGGTTCTGTATTCAAGTCAATGCGGCGTGTGGGACGTTGAACAAAAAGAGCTTTTTGAACAAGACCATAAGCTTCATCCCAGTTATCGTCTCCAGACATTTTCTGAAGGGGAAAAAATTAAATAACTAAATGAACTAAATAAAATAATTAAAATTTAGAAACATATTTTAATATAGAGCAATAAATTTTTAAACAATAGTTCGTAGAATAATATTTTCTGCATACATACCAGTTTTTATAATTTTAAACCTTCAATCATTACATTGAATTAGATTTTTAAAAATCCAAAGATTTAAAAACTTTCTTTCCAATAAACATTACATAATATGCTCAAAATTCTGAAAAGGAAAATTGTCATGCTGAATCTACGAGCATGTGGCACAAATGTTTGTATAAATAACAACAAAATATAAATTCAAAGCAAAAAAAAAAAAAAATCAGTTGTCACATACATTTTTTTTAGATTCAAAATCCAATAGGTTTATTTACTCTTTCAAAAGAACATTTAAAAAAATATTCAAAGGAACAATTTAAAAATATAAAGTTCATAAATTTAAAAGGAGTGTCTGAAATTCAAACGGCATTCATTTATTTTCTGTTGGGATTAAGTAGCCTCAATGTGAAATTATAATTATAACATAATTGTGATATTTAATTACCTTTTGAAATGGTGTTGCAAAAAAAAAAAAAAAAAAAAAAAAAAAGCTTTTAAACCAGTAAACCCTTTTAAGATTTTACTCCTCAGATAGAATTAACAGATCTTTTGTTATATTTTGGGTATTAGGTAGATTGATTGTGAAAGATGGAAAATAAGAACAGTTACTAGAAAGGGTAGCAAACTGTTTCCATGATTCTCCCCTCCCTCCAAAATCCCAATTCTAAGAAACATTCATGTTACCCCCCCCCCCAACCTTTCAATGAACGATTCAAGTGATTTTTGATATTTACATACTAAGGAACATTTTTGACATAGGTCTCCAATTATCAATATTTTATACCGACTTTGTTACTTAGTCAAAGATTAAATCGTTAATAACATCTTTTAAGTTTCCAGTCTATAAGATGCACCAAATGAAAAGTCTTCACCATAAAATATTGCCATTGGGGACCTGTATCAAATCTGTAGCTTAAATTACTTTTCCAGTGTCGTAGAAAGAAATAGCATTATCGTACAATATTTTTTTTCCCTCATAGTCATTAGATTAAACATAAAATATAATTCTTGTAGTATTCCTAAGATTGATGGAGAGCATTAATAATCATTTGTCCCATCCTTGCCAATATTAGTAATTTAGAGATTTCATAGCAACAAAACTATCTATATTCAAATTTTGAAATATTTTTTAACTCATTTAAAAATTTTCTGAAAGAAATTATTATAAGGAAGCATTTAATAAGAAACTGCACTTATTAGCTGTAAAATTGTGATTACTGATTGATAAAATTTAATAGCTGATGTAATGTCAATTTTTTTCTTCACTATCCTAACGAAAATTCTAGTTTGAAGTAATAAAAATACAAGTAATATTTTGAATACAAGTAATTATTTTTTTAATCAAATGAGGAGCAGTTTTTGAACACAAAAAATTTCAATCACAATAAGCTTAATTTTAAAATATAAGAATATTTTACTTTACATCTTCATAATACAATCAGTAAATTCTTACAGTTCTGGTTAGTTTCCTTTCGGGTCTATATCTAGATTTTCACATTAAGGTCCAATGCCATAAGATGCATCAATTTTGAGATCACTAAATCTCATTATAAGGTGACTGATTCTCTTTCCTAACCCTTTCCGAAAATTAAAAAAATCACCTTTCTTTTCTTGAACACTATTTCTTTGTTTTAAAGCTTAAAAACAATGCATATAAGAGTCATCGATTATTGCCGAAGTGTACGATATAATTTTTTATGAGAATAACTTGATGTTAACAGTTTATAAAAGTTTTCGAAAGATTATTGCTATTTATGATATGAATAATAAAGAATCGTTGAAAAGAATGGAAAGCCTATATCGATCATTGAAAACTTCGTATCATTTAAACAGTTAATGAATTTTTAGACGTAAATTAAAATGATTTCGACATCTTGTCAAAGCAGTTTATATATTTATCGGATAGGGCTACTTAACGCTGTTCTTTATGATGGGTATGGAGGAAAATACAAACCTTTATACAGTAAAAATATGTTCAGTTTCGTTTTACAGAAAATATTGTCGATTGCACTATATAATTTCGGTAACTCTACAATAAATCAAAAAGAATATATAATTTAAGTTTTCATTCTATAAATGTAAGCGTTAATTTCATTCACTTACCAAAAATAACGAATGTTCCTAGTTAATCCTACGAAGCTAATAATGCCCGGAGAAACGTCAACTTTTTTGCCGGCAGTAATAAGCAGTTCACGCAAACAGAACTTCAAATTCAATTCTAATGCCAGATTGTATATTCCTATTCCCAACCCTATTTCTTGTATGTAAGAAAATCGGGTAATATCATTGGTTCTCACGGCCGCGCACTCTGCTAAGAGAATCTGACGTCATTATGTGCGAATTTCGAAGTGGTTTCAGTTCGTATTGCTACGACTACTTCGTAATTTCAGAAGAATGAATTTGCCTTTGTACATTGTTATGTAATTTTTATCTTTTTTTTTACCTTTTACTTCTCAGCTACATGGATTTGTCTAAGAATATCTGCATGAATATAAAAGCAGAGAATTTGCCTTCGAATTTCAAAAATGAAATAGTTTCCATTTGGTGCAACTTAAATTCCATGGATGATATCAATGAATGAGTGAAAGATTTTGGAAATTCAACAAATACTAAGTGGAACAGTATAAAATCATGCCCTTCAAGAAAAGATTTATTTGCTGTAAGTTAAGTTACGAAATTAATTTTAGCTTCCCTTGTATAATAAGGGGATTAATTTTAGCTTTAAATTTTAGAAAGAGTTTTCTTAGATATATTTTAAGTCTCTTGGTGAACGCTTATAAAGTGCTTTTTAGTGGCATTATTACAGGAAAAAATTTGTATGCCAACATAGTTCATTCAATAAGGTGCCAATTACCAAGAATATGAAAGGAATTTCAAAAAATGCTGAATGCTCTGTTTTTGGTAAAAATAAAACTAAATACTACACGCATGAGAATGGAAGATGATTTTCCAAGAGTACGTTAATTTTAATATATGGTTAAAAATTTGCAGTTTTTATAAATTAAGTTTATTAAGTTCATATTTTAAGTTATTTTATCCGTATAGTAAAAGCATATTCCCATTCCCGACTCTATTTCATGTACGGAGGAAAAATCCAGCAACATCTTTGGTTCGCATAGCTGCGCACTCTGCCAAGGGAGTGTGACGTCATTATAAATGAATTTCGAAATAGTTTCAGTTCGTGTTGTTAGTACCGATTGTCGCTGTCATTGTATCACAGAAGAGAAATTTCTCTTTTGATTGTAGTTCCTGGTTTCTGAAGAAAGAATTTGTCAATGTACTTGTGTCATTTCTATTTTTCTCTATCTATATACAGTGTCTCACAAAAGTGATAGGACACTTGTGCTTCACAAAGGAAACTGTAATAAAATAAAAATTAAAAAAACATGTATAAATTTTTTGTGGGTGTGTTTCATACTTAAATTTAGTAACAATTATTACATAACATACATTTTGTCAAAATATTAAAATATTAATTTAATAAAAATACAATTGTTTAGAACGGAGCAAAAAATAGCTCACATAAGTGATGGCACACCATTAGATATGCAACAAAAATCGTCTGAAATAAGCAATAAAAATATTTTTGGTGGTTTTATTTTTACTCAAAAGCAATTGGCAATAATTTATAAAATCGTCTGCAGTATTTCACTCCAGTTTGTTTTGGAATTTTTGTGTTTTTTAGCTATGTGCAGCCATGAATGCTAAACGAAAAGAAACTTCGCCTGAAATTCGAAAATTAGTTATTAATTTGCATATTGAACGCGGAAAGTCTATTAGAAAAACTGCTGAAACAGTTAACTTGAGTCATTCAACAGTTCTCAATATCATTAAACGATATAAAAAGAATCATATTATTCAGGATAAAAGAAAACCTGGCCGACCATCAAAGCTATCCAATGGAATAAAGCGAATTATCGTTTGGAATATTAAAAAAAAAATCCAAGAAAAAGTGCTCCTAAAGTTGCTGCTGATTTACAAGCATTATATGGAATAATTGTTAATGATTTGCAGTATTTATTTAATCATTTCATAAGATCAGTGGTGTGTTTTTTGTGGTGGTATTAATCTATACATAATTTATATTATACTATTCACAATTCTATATTGACTCACTTTTTACTTCCTCGTACACGAAGCATAAAGTAATGTAATGTAATCGTCAAAAATTTGAACTCGATATTTTGAAGAATCTCCGTGTTTGAGATCCTCCTGAGCTCAGAAAACACAATTGTAGAAAATGTCCATCTGTCTGTGACAAAGATAATTAAAAAATGTTTTGAGCAAGACGGATGGAGTATGGATACGGTCTTTACATAAAATTTGTAGATTTCTATCAAATTTTGTTCAAAATCCGTTCAAAGGAAGTCCGTCTGCTTGTCTTTGAACACGATAACTACAAAACGAAGAGAGCTAGATAGATAAAATTCGGAATACAGATTTAGCAAATACCGTGTAGACATCTAACAAATTTTGAGCTAAATCGAACTAAAGGTTGACCGTAAATCAATTACCAATTTTCAGTAATATGCCAATGAAATAAATGAATTTTATTAAATTTACTGATTTTATATACTATTCCAAGCACTAATAAACTACGTTTGTTTCGTTTGCAAAATTAAGAAAAGAAAACTATATCTGGGAGATATTTATAAAATTAATTGATAACTAGCAGATTAAGCTACATATTAACTATGCAAAGAGAAATCATTAAATAATACGTTTAAATGGAAAAATTAATAACTGAAAATCATTAAAAATATATAATTTGTGAAAAGTAATAATGTAATATGTTCTTATGGTTCTGTTTCACTTAAAAGTGTGAGAAAACTCTAAACATCTTTATATGAGTTGAAAGAAAAAAAAAATCAAGCTCAGTATTACCTTTAAGAACCTTTTTAACAAGCATGAAAAAGTGATGAAATATAAATAATCAAACAACATTATAAATTTTTATAATATATTTCAAACCAACTGCATCTAAACAATTTTTATACAGATTTCTATCTACATCTCCCATAAGAATGTGCACTAAACAAATGAAATACAATTCTTTTTATATTATACAAGAGATCCATTTTCACTTTTATATACAACACAGTTACTGCATGGAAAATGTTACATTTCTTAGCCCATCACTTACTGCTTTGTTGTATTGGTGATTTCTTGAATGGATTTATCTTGATGCTAAATTTCTTTTTCATAAAGGAACTTCCTAAAAGTTAAAAGCTTAAAAAGAAAGCCAGAAATTTCTGGACCACCTTTTCAGCTAAACCATTGGGAATTTGTTCCTTTATTTTAAGGCAGGAGAAAATACATAAATTCAAATGCATACAGTATAACAATGCAAACTGCACTGTAAAAGTTTAAACCATTTTTTTTAAATAAAAATTTGTACTGTTTTGGTCAGAATGAGTTTTTATTGATATTGTAGAAAACTGACTGGTTACGAGATTATTTTTAAAACTTTATTGTATCATTCCTGTATCTGGCAACTTCTGTTAGGCGGGCTTCTGTTCTAATGTTTATGTTTTTGATGTAACGTTTTGTGTGTGTCGTAGTTTTAGATGTCCGTAAATGTAATTAGATGTAGTTAAAGTAGATTAACACTTTACCGACCGGTAGCGGTTCGAACATACTATGCCATTTCACCGCCCGCTCAGCTGCACCCAGCTGCACTCGAGAAAACGACAGCTGAATTTTTTTCAGGGCATGCTGAATTGGTGGAAAACGTAGTCACCACAGATCGGTCAAAAGTCGATTAATCGACGACCGGTCGGTAAGCGCTGGGGAGCAAACGTCGAATAATCGACGACCGGTTGGTAAGCGCTGAGAACAAAACGTCGATTAATCGACGGCCGGTTGGTAAGCGCTGAGAACAAAACGTCGATTAATCGACGGCCGGTTGGTAAGCGCTGAGAACAAAACGTCGATTAATCGACGGCCGGTCGGTAAAGTGTTAAAAGCTTTAGTAAGTGTTTGAAGAGTTATTGAGTTTTATATACTACATCACATGAGTATTGAGAACTAGGAATATTGATCCATAATAGAGTTTTTGGAGATCGATATCCGACATCTGGCGTCCGTGACAGGACATCTGCTACGATTCGTGTAAGTCATAACTTTTGAGCTTGTTATATTTTCGTAATGGAGAAACTAAAAAATTCTCGAAAACAGTATCGGAGACTCTTTACGATTGCTCATAGTGATTTTTTGAACTGTGAAAATGAGTTGACTATCGAAGATAAAATTTTGAAATTAAAAATTGTAGAAGAGAAAGCGAAACTAATGGTAGCGAGTGAGTACGAAATTCGAGAACTATTGTTTGCTTCTGAAGAGACTGAAGAAAATATCAATAATGAAATCGACATTTCAGAGAGCTATATTGATAAGTGGCGAATTTTAGAAAATAAATTACATGATCTTTTGGATGAGAAAAAAAAAGAACATTCTTCGGCTTCTACTGTTTCCGGAGCGGTGAGTACTACACCGAACAATTTATTGCATTATCCTAAAATCAATTTACCCACTTTTGATGGAAATATAAGGAACTGGTTGTGTTTTTGGGGACAATTTCAAAAAATTGATAACGATTTCAATCTTGATAACCATGATAAATATGCTTATTTAGCACACGCTATGGAGAAAGGTTCACCCGCTGACGAGTTGATTAAAAGTTTTCCCCCTGGCGGTGAAAATTATGAAAAAGCGGTTAAACAGTTGAAGCTACGCTATGGCAGAGAAGAGTTGCTCGTCGAGAAGAGTTACGTGAGAGATCTGTTATCTATTGTACTATTAAAACAAAAGTTGCAAAAAATCTCCATACGTAAACTGTATGATCAATTAGAAACAAAACTAAGAGCTTTAGAGGCTTTGGGAGTGACCAAGGATAAATATGCTGCAATGTTGTTCCCTCTAGTTGAATCTACTCTCCCTGACGAGACTTTAAAGGCCTGGGAGCGATTCCGAACTACACATAGACGAGTGAGTGAGGAGGTGACGTATAGTTTAACAACCGAGGGAAAAGATACCTCTTCATGTAGGAAAATGCCAAGTAATGATCTAGATCGGCTTTTAGACTTTCTTCAGGATGAAGTGGAGGGAGAAGAGAGAATTGTGTTAGCCTCCCAAAGTTTTGATCAACCTAAAAAATCAAGCTTTTCCAACAGTCGTCGAGAATCTAACGAGAAGTTTCAAACAAGAGTATCATCAGCAACTGATCTTTTGGCCTCTAATCTCAATAAGAAGAAGCTTTGCATTTTTTGTACTGAGGAACATAATTCATGGAACTGTAAAAAAGCTTCTAAACTGACTTTGCATGAAAAACAAAGTGCTGTAGAGAAGGCCCGTTGTTGTTTCTTGTGTTTGAGAGAGGGACATGGAGTGAAGACGTGCCGTTCCAAGTTCAACTGTCAATTATGTGGGAAGAAGCATCATTTATTTTTGTGTAGAGCATTGTCACCAGAACCCAATTCTTCCTTTGTCCCTACAGATATTAAAGTTCGAGAATCAATGATACAACACGACGAAGCTCTGGCCAACTTGTCTAAATGTTCCAATGTTTTCCTACAAACTTTAACCATTCTTGTGAGAGGAGAAACCACTAAACGTAAAGCTCGAGCCATCATTGATTCTGGATCTCAGCGGTCGTATATTCTGAAAGCAACAGCTGAAGAAATGAATTACAAGGCCAAAAGGAGAGAGTATTTACAACACTCACTGTTCGGTGGTTCCAATACCTCAACCTGCCAACATGATGTATATATGATATATTTGTCAAGCGTTTCCAAGGAGTATAGCTGCCATTTTGAAGTGCTCGGACAGGAAGTGATTTGTGATTCATTTGGCAGAAGATTTGGATGGTCCGATTGAAATTCTTATAGGAGCTGATGTTGCAGGAAAACTGATTACCGGAAACCATCTCCAACTGAAAAATGGAATCACTGCAATTGAAACAAAGCTAGGTTGGACGGTTATAGGACGTGCCAATAGTGAGAATACAAGCTTATTAATCACTTCAATGCTCACGACAAGTGCTTGCATAACAGATTTGTGGACTCTTGACTCTCTTGGTATCACAGACCCATCTGAAAAGAAGACGGCGGTTGAATTACAAGAAGCAGCGAGGCAGCATTTCTTAGATACAGTTAAAATAGAGAACAATAGGTATATTGTGAGTTTACCTTGGATTGAAAATCATCTTCCACTTCCTGACAATTTTGAACTTTCTGAGAAGAGATTACACAAAGTTGTAAAGAGACTTAAAACCGAAGGACTATTCGAAGCCTATGGAGCAGTGTTTAAAGAGTGGTTGGAAGAAGATATCATAGAAGAAGTGACTAAAGACGAGGTTAATCTCCCTGCACATTATTTACCACACCGTCCTGTTTTGAAGGAGAATAGTACCACCGAAATCAGACCTGTATTCGATGCTTCCGCCAGACAGAAAGGTGCCCCTTGCCTCAATGACTGTTTAGAAACTGGAGTTAATTTGATTGAATTGATACCAAATATCTTATATCGTTTTCGGTTGGAAAAAATTGGAGTTATTGCTGATATTCGCAAGGCCTTTTTGCAAGTTTGTCTGTCACCTTCAGATAAAGATTTTTTGCGTTTTCTGTGGATTGGAGAAGATGGTAAATTGAAGTACTTTAGACATTGTCGTGTAGTTTTTGGTGTGTTATGCAGTCCCTTTTTGCTTGGAATTGTTATTATGCACCACTTGCAAGAGGTTTTAAACCCTCAAGATAAGAAATATCCAGAGAGGATGGTAAAATTGTTAATGCAGAGTTTTTATGTGGATAATTGTGTGACAAGTGTGCCAAACGAGAAAGAGCTTGAACTCTTCATTGAGGTTGCGACCAATGTCATGGCTGAGAGAAGTTTTCAACTAAGAGGCTGGGAAAGCACATGTTTAAAGGATAGAAGCGCTCCTGTCACGAATGTTTTAGGATTACAGTGGGACAAAGGTCTGGATACTTTGGGTATAAATATGAACAGCCTGAAGGAACTTTGTGTAGAGAATGTGACGAAGAAAACTATTCTATCTGCAGCTCATCGTATCTTCGATCCTATTGGTGCAACTTGTCCTGTTGCATTGTTTCCAAAACTTCTGCTACAGAAAACTTGGGAGCGAAAATTGAATTGGGAGGAAGAAGTGGACTCCAATACTAGAGAAGAGTTTCTGAAGTGGATGAGAGACATATTTCATCTCGAAAAGGTGCAAATTCCTCGACATTTAAAAACTGGTGATGCGAATGAGAAATGTTCCTTGCATTTTTTCAGTGATGCGAGCATGTATGCTTATGCAGCAGTAGCTTTTCTTCGAGTTTAGACGAGTGAGTATGTCAAAGTTCAGTTGTTAAGTGCTAAAGCCAGAGTTTCCCCAACGGGAAAGAAGAAGACCACTATTGCAAGACTAGAGTTATTGGCTGCTACAATCACTGCACGCCTTGCCTCATCTATCACAAAAGAGATCCCACATGAAAAAATCTATTTGTGGTCCGATTCAACGACAGTGATAACTTGGATAAAAAGAGAAGATGCTGGGAGTACCTTCGTACAAAACCGTGTTGCTGAAATCAGAACTTTGACTTCCAAAGAAAATTGGAGACATGTGCCTGGTTCATTTAATCCTGCCGATCTTCCAAGTAGAGGTTGTTCTGCCAAGAAACTAGTGCAGTCCAAATGGTGGGAGGGCCCTGATTGGCTATATTTACCTGCTGATCAATGGCCATTCTCAGATGTAGTAGTCAATGAAGATGAAGTGCTGAAGGAACGAAAGAAAACTCTTGTGTCTACCCCGACTGCCTGTTTGAGTGCTCACGCCATCGAAAACGTGAACACGGAAGAACCTGATTGGTGCTATAGTTACTTTTCCCAATATGAGAAAATTGTACGTATGATCGGCTGGATATTGATATTTTTTAGAAACTGCAAAAAACCAAAAGAATTGAGAAAAGGGGATATTCTGGATGCAGAGGACTTTGAAGAAGCGGAGAAAATAGTAATAAAGATCATTCAAAGTGAAGCATTCATTAACGAGAAATTGAAAACTTTAAGAGTTTACAAAGATGAGGATGGCGTCATCAGATTGAGAACAAAAATTGAGTATCGTGTTTGTTTGTTTGATTGTTGTTTTATGGCACAAGAACCATATTTGGTTATACTGCGCCAATCAAATGGTAAAATGAAAGCCAAATATTAAAATCTATATTAATATAGAACTTTATAAAAGATAGTATTGCAAAAATTAAATATACGATATTACAAAATAAACATATGTGTTAACATATGACAATGTAAAACAATGAGACAATGCAAAACACAAAATGTAAAAAGTGCTAAATACAAGTATAAAAATGAATGTCTTTTAAAAAGTTAAAAATATTTGGGTGGAACTTTTCACCCACCAAGTCCTGTAAAGTTATTGATGATGTATGAAAGTAATATATACGTTGATGGTTAAATACAGGGCATTCAATCAAAATGTGTTTTGTACTAAAATCAACATGGCATGTAGGGCACACTGGCTTCCTGTCACCAAAAATGAGATGCCTGTGAGTATATCTAGTGTGTCCTATACGGAGACGAGTCAATTTAACATCGATCTCGCGTATTGGAAGAACAGGCCAAGAACCAATGATAGGTTTCAAGGAGTGTAACTTATTATGGATCTGCAGACTCCATGCCTCCTGCCAAGAGGAATTTATATGACGGGAGAATGCCACCTTAACGTCACAAAATGGAAGTCCAGTCCTCATAAAGGCTGTCGCAGATTTTGCAACCGAATCTGCTTTTTCATTTCCTGGAATGTCAACATGACTCGGAACCCAACAAAATATAATATTAAAACCATCATTTTTCAAAGAGCGCAAAATGAGTAAAATGCGGTTAGCAATTGGGTGCATACAATTATTATAGTTAGACAACATTTCTAAAGCACTCATGCTATCGGAATAAATGATGAAATTACGCTGTAGAGAAGGAGAAATTTTCTGGAGTGCACAGAAAATTGCCATCAATTCAGCAGTAAAAACAGAGCAGCAATTATGAAGACGGTGGCTCAGTGTATCAGAAGGCAGTACAATACCACAACCAACATGTCCAGCTGATTTTGAGCCGTCCGTGAAAATTGGAACAAACGAAGAATACCGATAGCGATGAAGCAAAAAGAGCTGTTGGAAAACCACAGGAGCTGTTGACGATTTGTCGAAACCAGTGAAGGGATTCAAAAAAGAAAATTGAGGGATATCCCAAGGTGGAAACATAAATGGGTCGTTAACTTTGATTCTTACATCGTTGAGGTCCGAGTCGTGTAGTATGGGTTTGATTCTCTCACAGAATGGCAGAATGCAAGCAGGACGGGCACCATAAAGTCTACGAAGAACAACTGGAAACTTGTTGCAACAAATGGGGTGATGAGGCACGGACTGTGTGCGGAAATAGAATGAAACAGATATCTTTTTACGCCTCAAATTTAGAGGTAACTGGTGACAAATGACATACAAACTCTCAACTGGAGAAGTACGAAATGCTCCGGAGCAGATCCTTAGAGCAGTGTGGTGGATGGTGTCCAGTCGCCGCAAAACTGTAGGGCGTGCAGAACCATATACCATGCAGCCGTAGTCAATGCGGGAGAGGATAATCGCTTGATAAATACGGAGTAGGGAGGTTCGATCAGCTCTCCATGATGTTCTGGAGAGCACCTTCAATATATTTAACGTTTTCTCGCATCTCTTCCGCAGGTTCAAAATATGCGGAAGAAATGTAAGCTTTCTATCGAATATCACTCCCAAACACCGCACTTCACTCACCACAGGAATGAGTACATTTTGAATATAGATATTTGGATCCGAATGAATGATTCGCTTTCGGCAGAAGTGAATACACCTACTCTTCTCGGGAGAGATCGCGTGCCCATTGTTGTTGCACCAAGTTACCACTTTATTAACTGCATTCTGTAATTGACGCTCAATGAGATTTATACTGCAGCCTTGGCAAGAGATCTGCAGATCATCAACGTAAAGAGTTCCATGAACAGATGAAGGTAAAACAGACAAAACTTGACTAATATGAACAATAAAAAGTGTAACACTGAGGACACTTCCCTGCGGAACTCCCTCAGCTTGAATAAAAGAATCAGAATAAAAGTTGCCTACACGGACTCTGAAAGTCCGATGAGATAAAAAGTTCTGTAAAAATATGGGCAGATTTCCCCTAAAACCAAAATTATAAAGTGTCGAAAGTATGCCATAGCGCCATGCTCAGTCGTATGCCTTCTCAATATCGAAAAATATGGAGACAAGGTGATTCCTCCAAACAAATGTGTTGCGTATCTGGGTTTCCAGTAAAATGAGGTTATCAAATGTAGATCTGCCTCTGCGAAAACCACTCTGCAATGGGGAGATGCATCCATGTCTCTCCAATTCGTACATAAGGCGGGCATTGACCATGCGCTCAAAGGTTTTACATATACAATTCGTCAGGGCAATTGGTCGGCAATTCAGAGAGTTTGATGAATCTTTGCCAGGTTTTAGGATAGGAATTACAGTAGCCTCGTGCCATTGAGCTGGGTACATTTGCTCAGTCCAAATTCTGTTGAATAGCAATAACAGATTGGAAAGGGAAATTGAATTTAAATGGCGAAGCATATACGTAATTCCATCTGGCCCGGGGCTGGTATCGTGGGTCTTCGATAATGCTGCTTCCAATTCATACATACTAAACTTACAGTTGTAAAGAAAAGTACTTCGGTCATTAAAACGCAATGGCAGCCGTTCCGCACGATTCTTAGTTGCCAGAAAGGCAGGGCTGTAAGAATCGATAGCGGAAACTTGTGCAAATGCTTGACCGAGAATATTTGCTATGTCTAATGGAGCGAAATGCGTCATATTTCCTGTTTTTAAAATAGGAATAGAGGATTCACTATGGATACCATTAGCAGCCTTTACCTTCTTCCACAAGGTTCTACTGGAAGTGTTTGATGTGATGGAAGAAACAAAACTAATCCACGATTCCCTCTGACATCGACGGCGGATGCAACGTGCAATGGCTTTTGCTCTTTTAAAAGCTACTAAGTTCTCTGTCGTAGGGTACCTTCGAAATATATTCCAAAGTCGTTTCTGGTTCTTATGACTGTCGCGGCAGGCTTCGTTCCACCAAGGTCTACGAAATTTGCGGGGCCGTGGGGAAGACTTTGGGATACAGGTGTTTGCAGCATTCAAAATGGCTTCAACGGTGAGATGCATTGCTTCCGTAATGTCTGCAGTACTGACCATAGACTCGGTGATTTCCGCCAGCTGCTTAAAAGCAATCCAGTCTGCCCGCTGGAATAGAAAACGCGGAGGACAGAAAGTCGCACCGCCGCTATCAGCATGGCAGACAATAATAGGAAAATAGTCACTATTATATAGATCGTTGCTAACCTCAAAGGTTAGCATTGGCAGAAGTTCAGGAGAACATATGGCCAAGTCTAGACTATGGAAGGTACGTGTGGGCTCATGGAAGTATGTCTTTTCGTCATTATTCAGCAAGCAGAGACAGTTATTAGAAATAAACTGTTCAATCTGTTGCCCACGAGAGTTTGTACTGTTTGAACCCCATAAAACACTATGGCCATTGAAATCACCTACGAGCAAAAAAGGCAAAGGAAGTTGGTCAATCAAATTGTCGAGTTCTCGTTGACAAATAACATTATTTGGCGGAAGATAAATGCAGCAGACTGTGACCAGCGCTTTAGTATGCACTTGCACAGCCTGAAGAGAGGTATGCAAATTTAGAGGTGTGCTCGGATACAAATTAGATGTGAAGATACAGACGCCACCAGAACTGTGAGATCCCGTGTCTGTATCCTTCCGAACACAATTATATCCACGCAATTTAATTGGAATGTTGGGTGTCAAGAATGTTTCTTGAACACCAAAACAGATTGGATGAAATTTGTTTAAAATTGATTTAATTTCATGAAGTTTGGAACGAATGCCACGACAATTCCAAGAGAGGAAGGTACCCATTAAGAGACAGATTTTAAAAGAGAATTATTAGAAGCTTTGGTACGAGTTGCTGAAAATTCACAACTCATCTCTGGATTAGGGATGTAAGGCCTGACGGGTAATTGTATGTAACCTGCATATACATTTTCGGGTAATTTTGGCGATTTAAATGTTAAAACATGATGTTTAGTCTCAAGGAGTTCACCATCACGTCTAATAGAAATACGACGGACGTGTATAACTCCTTGCGATTTCATCTCTCATGTTATTTCCTCTAGAGGTACATTCAGTAATTCACCGCATGTAATTACTCCTTTACAGGTATTCATCGACTGGTGAGGACTTACACTAATAGCTATTGTAGCCAAGGCTTTCAGTTTTTGAATATTCAGGGATTGTTTACGAGAATTTACTTCTACCAATAAATCTCCAGAACGCATCTTCTTAATGGATGATACTTCACCGATTGTTGCTGAAATAGCTTTTTGGACAAGGAAAGGAGACACTGTTGCGAAAGTTTCATTTTTCTCCGAAATGCGTTTAATGACAAAAAAGGAATCAAAATGGTGTGCAGAAATAAATGTAGTTGGAACAGAATGACGCCCACTAAAGGGACCCTTCTTGGGAGGAGCCATACGATATTGAGAGTGATTCGGGCCCGACGGCACCGCCCACCACGGAGCCCAACAAGGGAAGGCAGCCACCGGCTCTGGCCATTCCCAGCCTCGGCGCTTACCTTGGTGCTAGCCGGAACCTATACGTTCGGAGTTACCCCCGGGGACAGTGACCACCCTTAACGCCAAGCCCAAGAAGTGATTCCTTCGCTTAATCCCCTTGAGCAGCCCAGTCAAATGTCTGGGATACCAGCCGATTGATACATCAGAGACCGAAATGTACCACCCGTCTAAAGGGTCGCCACGCACAGCAAACACGTGGGGTTTTTGACTGTCCATGAGAAGCAAGAAGCAAACAGAGCGGCGACAGCTTCTCATGGAGAGCTCCCTCGCTAACCGTCGAGGGATGGAAAAATGAAGAAACAGAAGGGGAAGGGGGGATTTAAAGAGAGAAGGGGGAAAGAAGAGAAAAGGGACAGGGGAGAGTTGGAAGAAAGAGTAAAAGATCCCTGGGTACCTCGGGATTGGGACACCCGTACCCACCTAAAGAAGGCGGGCCCCTGAGAGGAATATGGGGCTCGGAGAACCCGCACGATTATCGAGAACTGGAAAGAGGCCCAAAGGTGAATGTTTGGTGCTCTTTATCACATACTGAAGTTATTGGACCTTTCTTCTTTTCTGAAAACAACAATCAACTCCGTGACATGCCTTGACATGTATGCGGTTCCTCAGATGCATCATCAGCCAGATGTGATATTTCAACAGGATGGTGCACCCATACATCGGGGTATGATTGTACGTGATTTTTAAGACGAGAACTTTCCCGGCAGATGGTGTGGAAGAGATGGACCAATCCCATGGCCTCCGAGATCACCAGATATAACACCGCTGGACTTCTTTCCATGGGAGTCTGTCAAGAACATTGTGTACAAGACCCATGTGCCCTCCCTTGATGAACTGAAGCGCAAAATTGCTACTGCGATCCAAAGTGTTACCTCACAAATGCTGGAAAACACTTAGAGGGAAATCGAATTTCCTCTCGATGTGTTAGAAGCCACGAAGGGCAGCCATGTGTAAATTCATTAATCTTTTTAATATCATTAATAAAATTCTTTGAGTTGTAATTTTCGAATACGTAATCGCCTTCAGCTGAATGCCTACAAAGTGCAAATTGTGCAAGCTTTACACTTTAATATCATTAATAAAATTCTTTGAGTTGTAATTTACGAATACGTAATCGGTTTTTGCGTAATATTTTTTATTCGAAAGTTATGAGGTACGGAAACCCCGACAATAATTAATGAACACCCTATATAAATATTATTTGAAATTTTTGTTTGAGTTTTCGTTATTTTGTGTAATATGTATATGTAATCTTTAATTTTGTTTTTTATATTTTGACTTTGATATTGATTTCGTTTTTTGTTATTTTATATAAATTAAAATAAAATACAGAAAATAGAATAGGGAAAAATATTTTATTATTCCCTATTCAATTTTTTTTTTTTTGACAAAAATTCGAAAACCGGCTAAAACCGTTTTTTTTTTTTTTTTTGGAAATATCGAATTCGAAAACCGGTTTTTCAAACAATAGGTTTTTGTATAAACCCTAATTGAGAAGGCATTTCTTCAGATCGGAATCAGAGAGAGGTACAAGGATTATCTGCGATTTTTATGGAAAACCAAAGACAAGGGAATGAAAATCTACAGACCTCGTAGAGTTGTGTTTGGTGTCACCTGCAGTCCATTCCTTTTATCGGCAACTTTGAATTACCATCTGGAAAAAGCCCCTGAAGAGCTCCTGAATACTGCGGACATTTTGAAGAATATAGATGAAGCAGATAAATTTATAGTTGAATCGCAAACGTTGATATCTTTAGGAAAATCCAATCTACGACGCTGGCAACCAAACGCTTCACTTGAAATTATCGATCAACCCGACAAACACCAAACTGTACCCTTATTGGACCTAAAACAAGATACTCTGTCTTGCATTATAAACTGTCCGAAAGATGAAAACCTGGTTCTTACTAAAAGAGGTCTGCTTTTTTTTGGCTCAGAGTATATTTGACCCTTTGGGTATATCTTCTCCCGTAATCATCATTCCAAAGTTTATCCTGGAATCTTAGACTTAAATGGAGTGATGCCCTGCTTGAAGGTCTATCAAAACGATTTTGGAACTGGCTGAAGGGTATAAAGAATCTTTCAGAGGTCAAAATACCTCAGTTATTTTATCCCTTAATTTCTCGAAACTCCAAAATGAGTAGACAAAATAAAATGCTTATTTACTCTGCCTACTTGCGTCCAGTATTAACTTATGCCTGCCCAGTGTGGGGATATGCTGCCAAGACTAATCTTAGACTTATTAAACGCCAGCAAAACAACTTAATTAGAAATTTCTGCGAGATGAAATACTACATGCCCAATACAAATATGTACTTATGCCTAGACTATCCCCCTCTTAAAAATTCATTAAAAATCTAGCCACTAACTTCTTTAAAAACATGGATAAGAATGAAAATGAAGTAATAGCTAAAATCCCTAAATATAAACTATCTACAAACTCTAGAAGACCCCGTAATATACTACTTTAATTTATCTCAGTCCTTTAGTTTTTCTTCCTAACTTTTATTTTTTGAAACCCAAATTTAAACAGTATCTCAATAGCCAATTCTAGCTCACAAGCAGTTAAAACTTACTAAGCCTAACGGCAGCGTACCCCCCCCCCCCCACCCTCACATCAGACATTCACAATGAGTCCTGACACTCGCCATCTCCAAATCTCGTCGAAAACGGCCACGGCAAAGTATAGACAGCAAAGCACTTGTGAAGTCTCACCTTACCGGGGATCAGCCCCTGCCGGGGCTAGGAGCCCCGTCAACCCAACCATCAAAAATACCCCAGTTGATGAAACTGAGTCAAGGTGAAGAAGAAATCGTCAGTCTTCATGTCTTTTGTGATGCAAGTGCTAAAGCGTATGCCACTTGTATTTTCCTAAGAGTAGAGTTTCGTGATGTAGTGTTTGTTAGCTTTGTTCAGTCTCAAGCTAGAGTCTCGTCCACGATCCACCTTGAACTTCTTTCCTCGCTGTCAACGGAAAATTTCATACTAGCGCTGAGGCGTTTTATTGCACGACGTAGCCGATCTTCAGTAATAGACTCGGATCATGGAACAAACTTTGTTGGAACAAGTTATTTCATTGTATTAACTGGCAACAAGTAGTAGAAGAATCAAGTCGAACAAGTGTCGAAAAAGAAGGAAATCATTTGGAAATTCATACCACCATCAGCACCATGGTGGGAGCGCCTTATTGCCCTAGTAAAAGATCTTCTGAAGAACGTTCTAGGCCGAGCGTGCCTGAATTACGAAGAATTGAATACGATGCTATGCGATTGCGAAGACATCGTAAATTCAAGACCCATTACCTACGTTTCAGAACACGATGATTTGGAACCTATAACACCATCTTCATTCCTCAGAGAACGTAGAGAAAATGGAATTCCAGATCTTGACCACTTGGAACTATCTCCTGAGTATCTTCGCAAGAGGCGGCTGTGTATGTGTAAACTGCAAGAAGATCTCAGAAATCGATTCCGACTGGAATACTTGGGGCAGCTGAGGCAATAAACGACGAAAATGATAAAAGCCCACGATTTCAAAGTGGGAGAAGTGGTTATTGTCGAAGTAACCAATCAAAAGCGTCTGAATTGGCCTCTGGGGAAAATAACAGAAATATTGCCTGGTAAGGACGGTTCAGTTCGCCCTGTGAAAGTAAAAAAGAAGAACGGCGAATTTCCGATACCTGTACAGCGTCTATACGCACTTGAGGTTCAAACGCCTTCAGTAGAGAATCTACTAGAGAAGACAGCATCTGAAATTGAAGATGAGAAAGAAGAGGCAGTACAACAGCAATATGTTGAACATCTTGAGAAGCTACCAGAACAAACTTCTCTACCAAATCTAAATACCATGAAAACCCGTTTTGGCAGTAAGATTCAAGCTCCCAAACGACTGGACCTGTGAACTGTATGGACTAAAGACCATTTTGAGTTTTCTTGAAAAGAAAAAAACCAAAAGGTGGGAGTGTCGCATGAATCCGCGATCTTTGACGAAGCGAGTAACAATTCAACTCCGTATTGGAATTTAAAAACTTGGAATTAAAAACTTGCAAAAAACGTTGTAATCGGCAGCTGAAAAGAATCTGAACGATTTTCTTTCGGAAATGCAGTCATTTATATTTAATATGTATATAGAATAACTTGTCTTGTCGTAGAAATAAATGTTATAGTTTATATTTTCAAGGAGATTAGTTTTTCAATCGCAGTAAAAGAACCCGTGTACCATGGGTGAGTACACTACATGGCGTCCGCGACAGGATTGTGATTTGAAATTAACGATTCGAAAGGCAAGTGAATTATTTTAACGATAAATTATTTGTTATTAGAAATTTGTCGATACTTTGAAGTAAGAGTAAATGTTTCAGAAAAATTATGGAGGCTTTAAAGCTTAAACGGAAAACAGTTAGATCTGCATTTACTAGATTATTTAATCAATTAGATGAGTCAGCGAAAATGGAAGTAAACATTGCAGAAGCATTCGGCGATTACAACGACCGGAAACTTTTTTCACCAATCCCTCAAAAAGTTGTTATTCCTCTTTCCACGAAATTCATTTTCAACTCAGAGCGAGTGCGTGAACTCCAAAAGTACCCAGAATTTTATTTCCAGTTCTGTCTTGAGTGATTTGCACATCGTAGCAATGTGTAAAAATGCGAATGTCTATATTGCACCCTATTCTGCTAATCAATTTCGGTCTAAATTGACCAACGAACAACAAATTCAGTGCCAAGGTGACATTTCAAAATCCATTCAAAGCATCTTCCAAGTTATTGTGTTTCCCCATATCAGAAGATTTAGACAATCATCGCGTTGACGGATTTGTTAGGAAACCTGATGCATGTCTATATATTAAAGGATAAAGTTGGGTACAAAATGTCACGGAAATAGTCGTTTCAACTTTTCCTTTCTGCTGAACGAAATGTATAAAGAAAAAGTATTGTTACCGTCGAAAAAAATCGAACTACAAATCTCGATGTCTGCCTCAACATATTTCAAAGGCATTTTGAAATATATTAAAAAAGTGTTGGAATACGCAGACTTCTACCAAATATTAAACGAAACTCAAACAAAAAAATTTCTCTCTGGTTGTCTGTGTACAAGTGAACCAAGATAATTCCGAACGAAAAGAGGATAAAATTTAATACAGAGATGGATTATCTTTTTGGAACAAAAGCGATCCAGGGGTTGACCAAATGCAAACAATACTTTAAGCTGATCATAATTAATTAGATCGTCAGTCTTAATACAACACAAACACATCATAATTATACATATGGAAATTATTTTTTAAAAAGTTATTTTAAATATTGACTGTTTCATTCAAAAATGGTTTTGTTTTTGTTTTTTAAATTTAAAAAATGTCTGAAATTTATGCGGCGACGGCGGCTGATCGAAGAGCTTGGTGGCGACCATATCATAATTTTGTCTAATCTAAATATTATTTAATAATCAATTTTTTAAAATTTAAACTTAGATTTCAATTAAAAGTTGCATTTTTGTGATAGTAATTTTGAATCAGACATTCTCCTAGCAATTCGAAATTCGTTTCCGATTTGAATAAAATCCGAGTCAACCAGAAATGAAGTGAAGAAGACAATTAAAAGAGGGAAGAATACAGACACGATTGAGAGGGAAGATCGAATCCCACGTTTCGCTGGTGCAGTTATCTGAGCTTAAAATCACCATGAATAAAGAAAATTTAGTAGCCATCTGTAAAAAGCAACTTCAGAAATTTTTAGATGACAGCAAATATAGGGATCGTTGCTATTTATGTAAAAAATACTTCTTGGAAAAGTGTCTGAAGAAAGCGCTCGTCGAGGCTAAAAAGGAAAGGAAAATTCAAGATGCGGAAAAACGTACGCAGCAGCGGGTTGGAGGACCGGCAAATTATGAAAATGCGCTTAATTCCAAAAGCATAACAGAAGATGAGTTAATTAAAGAAGCATTGGAGGGAATCCTTCCAACTCAATCTGATCCTCAAATAATTAACTTCGACGATCCGGAAATAATCTTCCCCAAGCAGGTTCAAGGAGAACTTCAACAGCATCGGATGGCAGGAAGAGAAAATTACGAGTATGTTCCCAATTGTGAATGGATCCTACAAAGAGAAAACAGAAGTTTACTTTCTTCAACATCGTTAAATTCATCCAATCTCGGCGATTTGGAAGGACTTATTCCAGCAGAAATACCAGAAGAAGATTTCAATGGACCTCAAGAACACAGCAGTTTCTATGCAAACATTCAGAAGAACGAAAGCAGCGTCAATCAATACATTCAAGAATTTTGCCGTCATCTGGAACAGATTGGAGAAATACCAGAGGAAGATTTCAAGGGACCTGAAGAAAGCCGCATGTATGGAGACCCTCAAAACAACAACTCGGATATACATCGATACATTGATGAACTCTGCAATGCTCTGGAACAGACTGGAGACCTACAAGAACTGGCCTATATTATTCTCTAATGACTGAGTTCACGTGTTACCTGAGATAATCCTTATTTATTTTTTTTAAATCAAGACATTTATCGTAATTAGCAATCTTTTAAAATTTATTATCACTGTTATGATGTTGGTGGGTGTTTGTAAACCTATCAAATTATGTTATTCAACAATTTACACACACAATTTCTTGTGAATATATGATTTTTATTGAAAATTTGATACGTCAAATAGTTTCGTTGATGTTCATAATGCTTTAAATGCTTTTTCTTCTCTTAGTTTTTTTTTTTTAATGTAATATGATAAAGAATCATAAAATGTCATATAATTATGAGCACAAAATTATGCCTACTTAACCAATTCATTTATATTGCAGAATGTTTATATTTTTTAGATGGCACCATTGTTTTTCCTTCTTTTTTTAAAGAATAAGTTTAAAATATAATATTCAAAATATGTTACACATCATTGATACTTTTGTAATTGTAATCAATAAATCCAATTATTTTACTTAATTTGTTTTATTTTCATTAGAAGTTTCACAATACTTACTAAACTATAGCATAAAATATGTATTTTATCAAATAATATCAAAGATTTCAAAAAGAAATAAACAGAATTATTAAGCAATTAAAAAAAAAAGAAAGCAGATTTCTAGATGTATTTTACCAACAAAGGAACTATTTAATTAATGAGTAGAGAAATATTAGTAAAGATAAAATTTCTAAAATGTTCAAAAAGAGGGATGGGAAAAAAAAAAAAAAAATACAAACATTCTACTGAGTAAGAATTTCTATAAAATTAACTGAATTATCGATCTCAAATAAAAACGTAAACTTTCAAAGTATTATTTTATCTATATTTATAAATGTATATGAATAAAAAAAAAGTGGATATAAAGCTACAGTTCATTGTCCAGAATGTATTTTATTTAGGATTGGAGAAAAAGAAAAGTACAATCCAAAGAGTAAAAATTAAAAATAACAAAAGAACATTATATATATATATATATATATATATATATATATATATATAAAAGCAGTCTTATTTTCTGTTTCCGACAGTAGAAGAAAATATTTTGCAAAGTAAAAATTTTATAAATGGCAATTCTGATTAATTTTTGCGAGAAAAAAAAATGAAATTAATAAAGATGAACAAAAGACAGAAGGGGGTGCTTAGCAACAACTTCCGAGGTATTTTTGCCCTAACCAAACAATATATTAATCAAGAGAGTTTTTGAATCGATGGAATTTTTAAAAAAAATCAATTATTGCAAATTTTCATTCATTGGCTAGACTAGAAACATTGCTTTCCCAAGAGATAATTATATGGAAATGTTGTATATTTTCTTAGTGTGCTCAAACATTAAATTTGGCTAATTGCGCTGCATCAGTCGAAATGACCATATATATGCATAAAAGACTCTTCATAACAGTAAATACTAAAAATGGATTCTTACTTTTATTTTCAGAATTTGGTACGTGAAGATAAAATATTGTTTGCAAGTATATTATATTCTGTTTAGTTTAACTTTCTTCGACAACAGAAATTCAAAGGTCCTCTAATATATTTGCTACATACTTTAAAGAAATTGCTTCATGCTTGAAAAAATGAAGTTCCGTAATTGATTTTTCCCTTAGTTCCAAATAGGCTGAATGGAAAATTACTATTTGAATACTTCATTGTCTTAATGTTCAGTGAATTGATTAATTTGATTCCTTAAAAAAATGTCATTAATTGGCAAGAAATTTGAAAATAAAAATATTTTCCATTCTATTTAAAAGTATGAATAATAAACTAAACATAAGAAAGTTAAATTTGAAAATATCTATCATTTATTGTATTGTAATGTAGTGCTTGGTGGAATCAACATCTTCATCTGATGCAACAACAGCATTGGTTAGTAAAAGTGGTTACAGGAGTATATATTTTGGTACTGTTGTTAACCACATGCTCAAATACACTTAGCAAGAAAAACTGTTGAAGCATTTTGAGTGCTTAGGAAAGACTTAAAAGACCTCCTTCTGCTATTTCCCAATACAATAATTGTCGGATATCGATCTCCAAAAACTCTATTATGGATCAATATTCCTAGTTCTCAATACTCATGTGATGTAGTATATAAAACTCAATAACTCTTCAAACACTTACTAAAACATTTAATCTACTTTAACTACATCTAATTACATTTACGGACATCTAAAACTACGACACACACAAAACGTTACATCAAAACATAAACATTAGAACAGAAGCCCGCCTAACAGAAGTTGCCAGATACAAGAATGATACAATAAAGTTTTTAAAAATAATCTCGTAACCAGTCAGTTTTCTACATCCTCCCACCTTGAGTTGGGAGAGTTCGCAACTCAACAAATCTCAAAGTCACAAATCGAGTCTTTTTGGTCCATGTACGATTCTTCCAGATCGAGTTTTGACAGTTTCTGAAATGGGACCTTCAGGATCTAATACTCGTGTCTGCGACACTTCATGAGCAGCTTGCTCTTGTTGCACTTTAGGAGTAACTTGCTGTTGTTGCACTTTAGGAGTAACTTGCTCTTGTTGCACTTTAGCTCTGACATCCTTAGCCACATCATAAGTTATCTCCAATGGAAACAGTCGTTGAATCGGTCTTAGTATTTCTCCACGGGCTGTTTTAAGTCTCACGAGTCTGGTAATTCCCTCTTTTCCGGGGATGATTTCTGTCACACGTCCCAAGGGCCAGTTGATACGCTTCTGATTATCGTTTCCTACAAGAACAACATCACCAACAGAAATAATCGACTTATTTTGAAGCTTTGGCCTTTGAATTAACGAGCCTAAATACTCAGACCTGAATCTTTTCCTAAGGTCCTTTTGCAAAGCAAGACGATATTTTATCCTTTTATTTAGGCTTTTGTGATCTGCTGCATCACAGTCGGGCACTCCAACTTCTCTAATGTCTTGTAGGAATAATGATGGTGACAGTGGAACAAAATCTGTATCTCTTTCTGAAATATAGGTGAGAGGTCTCGAGTTGATTATCGATTCACAGTCGCAGAGAACCGTGATCATCTCCTCATATGACAAAAAAGCATGACCTAACACCCTCTTTAGTACATTTTTCATAACTCGAATCAACCTCTCCCACCAACCTCCCCACCAGGATGCAGTAGGGGGGTTAAATTTCCATTTAATGCGATGTATTGCTCCGTTCTCAACGATCCGGTTCCAGTCTAAAGAACGGAGCAAATTACTAGCACCAATAAAGTTTGTTCCATTGTCACAGTAGATAACTGAACATCTACCTCTTCTTGCCACAAATCTGCGCAGGGCCAACAAAAATGTGTCAGTGGAAATGTCTGATAGAAGCTCAAGGTGTACAGCTCTGTACACCGCGCATGTGAAAAGACAAACCCAAGTCTTTTTCTCATCTTTCAAGTACAATGGGCCAGCTAAGTCCACTCCTACAATTTCGAATACAGCAGTGTCTCTGATTCGATCTTTGGTAATTGGGGCTGGCTCTGCATCTAAATTTTTTCCAGAATGCCTCTTGCAGATAACACATTTTGAGATGATCGATCGCACAGTTTTTCGGCCATTTAAGATCCAAAAATGTTCTCTCAGCAGGTTAAGTAGCATTTGAGTCCCCACATGTCCATGTCTATTGTGAAAAGAAACTATTAAAAGTTTCACAACATGGTGTTGAGAAGGAAGGACTACAGGTCTTCGAAAAGAATGGCTGTCTTCACGATACTCAATTTTTGTTCTCAATCTGATGATGCCATCCTCATCTTTGTAAACTCTTAAAGTTTTCAATTTCTCGTCTTTTTCGTTAATGAATGCTTCACTTTGAATGATCTTTATTACTATTTTCTCCGCTTCTTCAAAGTCCTCTGCATCCAGAATATCACATTTTCTCAATTCTTTTGGTTTTTTGCAGTTTCTAAAAAATCTCAATATCCATCCGATCATACGCACAATTTTCTCATATTGGGAAAAGTAACTATAGTACCAATCAGGCTCTTCCGTGTTCACGTTTTCGATGGCGTGAGCACTCAAACAGGCAGTCGGGGTAGACACAAGAGTTTTCTTTCGTTCCTTCAGCACTTCATCTTCATTGACTACTACATCTGAGAATGGCCATTGATCAGCAGGTAAATATAGCCAATCAGGGCCCTCCCACCATTTGGACTGCACTAGTTTCTTGGCAGAACAACCTCTACTTGGAAGATCGGCAGGATTAAATGAACCAGGCACATGTCTCCAATTTTCTTTGGAAGTCAAAGTTCTGATTTCAGCAACACGGTTTTGTACGAAGGTACTCCAAGCATCTTCTCTTTTTATCCAAGTTATCACTGTCGTTGAATCGGACCACAAATAGATTTTTTCATGTGGGATCTCTTTTGTGATAGATGAGGCAAGGCGTGCAGTGATTGTAGCAGCCAATAACTCTAGTCTTGCAATAGTGGTCTTCTTCTTTCCCGTTGGGGAAACTCGGGCTTTAGCACTTAACAACTGAACTTTGACATACTCACTCGTCTCAACTCGAAGAAAAGCTACTGCTGCATAAGCATACATGCTCGCATCACTGAAAAAATGCAAGGAACATTTCTCATTCGCATCACCAGTTTTTAAATGTCGAGGAATTTGCACCTTTTCGAGATGAAATATGTCTCTCATCCACTTCAGAAACTCTTCTCTAGTATTGGAGTCCACTTCTTCCTCCCAATTCAATTTTCGCTCCCAAGTTTTCTGTAGCAGAAGTTTTGGAAACAATGCAACAGGACAAGTTGCACCAATAGGATCGAAGATACGATGAGCTGCAGATAGAATAGTTTTCTTCGTCACATTCTCTATACAAAGTTCCTTCAGGCTGTTCATATTTATACCCAAAGTATCCAGACCTTTGTCCCACTGTAATCCTAAAACATTCGTGACAGGAGCGCTTCTATCCTTTAAACATGTGCTTTCCCAGCCTCTTAGTTGAAAACTTCTCTCAGCCATGACATTGGTCGCAACCTCAATGAAGAGTTCAAGCTCTTTCTCGTTTGGCACACTTGTCACACAATTATCCACATAAAAACTCTGCATTAATAACTTTACCATCCTCTCTGGATATTTCTTATCCTGATGGTTTAAAACCTCTTGCAAGTGGTGCATAATAACAATTCCAAGCAAAAAGGGACTGCATGACACACCAAAAACTACACGACCATGTCTAAAGTACTTCAATTTACCATCTTCTCCAATCCACAGAAAACGCAAAAAATCTTTATCTGAAGGTGACAGACAAACTTGCAAAAAGGCCTTGCGAATATCAGCAATAACTCCAATTTTTTCCAACCGAAAACGATATAAGATATTTGGTATCAATTCAATCAAATTAACTCCAGTTTCTAAACAGTCATTGAGGCAAGGGGCACCTTTCTGTCTGGCGGAAGCATCGAATACAGGTCTGATTTTGGTGGTACTATTCTGCTTCAAAACAGGACGGTGTGGTAAATAATGTGCAGGGAGATTAACCTCGTCTTTAGTCACTTCTTCTATGATATCTTCTTCCAACCACTCTTTAAATACTGCTCCATAGGCTTCGAACAGTCCTTCGGTTTTAAGTCTCTTTACAACTTTGTGTAATCTCTTCTCAGAAAGTTCAAAATTGTCAGGAAGTGGAAGATGATCTTCAATCCAAGGTAAACTCACAATATACCTATTGTTCTCTATTTTAACTGTGTCTAAGAAATGCTGCCTCGCTGCTTCTTGTAATTCAAACGCCGTCTTCTTTTCAGATGGGTCTGTGATACCAAGAGAATCAAGAGTCCACAAATCTGTTATGCAAGCACTTGTCGTGAGCATTGAAGTGATTATTAAGCTTGTATTCTCACTATTGGCACGTCCTATAACCGTCCAACCTAGCTTTGTTTCAATGGCAGTGATTCCATTTTTCAGTTGGAGATGGTTTCCGGTAATCAGCTTTCCTGCAACATCAGCTCCTATGAGAATTTCAATCGGACCATCCAAATCTTCTGCCAAATGAATGTTGTAATCTCTAAGTTCTTTAAAATGTGACCCTCGTTTTCTAGACAATATTGAGTCACAAATCACTTCCTGTCCGAGCACTTCAAAATGGCAGCTATACTCCTCGGAAACGCTTGACAAATATATCATATATACATCATGTTGGCAGGTTGAGGTATTGGAACCACCGAACAGTGAGTGTTGTAAATACTCTCTCCTTTTGGCCTTGTAATTCATTTCTTCAGCTGTTGCTTTCAGAATATACGACCGCTGAGATCCAGAGTCAATGATGGCTCGAGCTTTACGTTTAGTGGTTTCTCCTCTCACAAGAATGGTTAAAGTTTGTAGGAAAACATTGGAACATTTAGACAAGTTGGCCAGAGCTTCGTCGTGTTGTATCATTGATTCTCGAACTTTAATATCTGTAGGGACAGAGGAAGAATTGGGTTCTGGTGACAATGCTCTACACAAAAATAAATGATGCTTCTTCCCACATAATTGACAGTTGAACTTGGAACGGCACGTCTTCACTCCATGTCCCTCTCTCAAACACAAGAAGCAACAACGGGCCTTCTCTACAGCACTTTGTTTTTCATGCAAAGTCAGTTTAGAAGCTTTTTTACAGTTCCATGAATTATGTTCCTCAGTACAAAAAATGCAAAGCTTCTTCTTATTGAGATTAGAGGCCAAAAGATCAGTTGCTGATGATACTCTTGTTTGAAACTTCTTCTCGTTAAATTCTCGACGACTGTTGGAAAAGCTTGATTTTTTAGGTTGATCAAAACTTTGGGAGGCTAACACAATTCTCTCTTCTCCCTCCACTTCATCCTGAAGAAAGTCTAAAAGCCGATCTAGATCATTACTTGGCATTTTCCTACATGAAGAGGTATCTTTTTCCTCGGTTGTTAAACTATACGTCACCTCCTCACTCACTCGTCTATGTGTAGTTCGGAATCGCTCCCAGGCCTTTAAAGTCTCGTCAGGGAGAGAAGATTCAACTAGAGGGAACAACATTGCAGCATATTTATCCTTGGTCACTCCCAAAGTCTCTAAAGCTCTTAGTTTTGTTTCTAATTGATCATACAGTTTACGTATGGGGATTTTTTGCAACTTTTGTTTTAATAGTACAATAGATAACAGATCTCTCACGTAAACCTCGACGAGCAACTCTTCTCTGCCATAGCGTAGCTTCAACTGTTTAACCGCTTTTTCATAATTTTCACCACCAGGGGGGAAACTTTTAATCAACTCGTCAGCGGGTGAACCTTTCTCCATAGCGTGTGCTAAATAAGCATATTTATCATGGTTATCGAGATTGGAATCGTTATCAATTTTTTGAAATTGTCCCCAAAAACACAACCAGTTCCTTATATTTCCATCAAAAGTGGGTAAATTGATTTTAGGATAATGTAATAAATTGTTCGGTGTAGTACTCACCGCTCCGGAAACAGTAGAAGCCGAAGAATGTTCTTTTTTCTCATCCAAAAGATCATGTAATTTATTTTCTAAAATTCGCCACTTATCAATATAGCTCTCTGAAATGTCGATTTCATTATTGATATTTTCTTCAGTCTCTTCAGAAGCAAATAATAGTTCTCGAAATTCGTACTCACTCGCTACCATTAGTTTCGCTTTCTCTTCTACAATTTTTAATTTCAAAATTTTATCTTCGATAGTCAAATCATTTTCACAGTTCAAAAAATCACTATGAGCAATCGTAAAGAGTCTCCGATACTGTTTTCGAGAATTTTTTAGTTTCTCCATTACGAAAATATAACAAGCTCAAAAGTTATGACTTACACGAATCGTAGCAGATATCCTGTCGCGGACGCCAGATGTCGGATATCGATCTCCAAAAACTCTATTATGGATCAATATTCCTAGTTCTCAATACCCATGTGATGTAGTATATAAAACTCAATAACTCTTCAAACACTTACTAAAACATTTAATCTACTTTAACTACATCTAATTACATTTACGGACATCTAAAACTACGACACACACAAAACGTTACATCAAAACATAAACATTAGAACAGAAGCCCGCCTAACAGAAGTTGCCAGATACAAGAATGATACAATAAAGTTTTTAAAAATAATCTCGTAACCAGTCAGTTTTCTACAATAATATTAATAATAAAAACACTATAATTATATCTAGATTTTTTTTAAAATAAGTTTAATACATCCATAATTAAAAAGAAGCATCTAAACAATCATATAAAACAAATGTACGCAACTCAAACCAAGAGCAACTTAAGTACATTTTCTGTACAAAATAAATGTACAGAAACTCAAAACCAAGGTGGATCTTTTCTTAGAGTGAGCAGTTCTAAAAAAAAGATTCACCTTCAAAAATTATAATACTCCCGTATAATATTCAATGAACAGAATTCATTTTCCAGAAAAATTATAAATGGGAAATAAAAACACTGATGATCCCATTCAGTCGTAGTATGTTGCAATGTAACAAGATAAACACAATATACCAGCTGATGAAATGCTTAGTTTTATTCCAATGTGTAACCTTTTTTCTATCATTTGCCTGTTTTAGCCCCTTTGATCTGTTCCCCCTGCATTTTGTCAGAATTATTAAAATATTCCATCACATTATTTAAAAAGAATGAGGATAAATTCATATCCTGAAAGAAGTTGGATGACCAGAAACTCACAGAACGAATTATTGTCACTGAATTGAACAAATTATTACAAATGAATTATTGTCAAGGAAAGATAACATCATTAAATAGGAAAGCTCTTTCATCTCAAAGGCACCCAAAGGAAATGCAACAATGTGTAAAATGATCGTTATAAAATTATTTCGAAACTTTCCAAAGAAATTTAGTGAAATTTGCTCAGAAGAATTGAAGCATTATTGTAAATATAAATTCACGATTAATTGAGAAATTGAAATACTTGTTCATGCGAAAATTTTGATGCATAAAAATATAAAAAATGCATTCCACTGATATCGAAATTCAAATGAAATTGCTTACTCCAATGAAAAAAATGTAATAATGAAAAATTACTCCAATTATTAATTTTTTATACATTGAAATACTACATACTGATAACATGGAATGGATTCAATTTAGAGTTTAAGAAACAAATAGAAGTTCCTGATTTTATGTTTAGAGGCACATATCATAAATTATTATACACCAGTCGTTTTTGAGGAACAGATAGATGCCTCACTTTCGATACTGGCTGTATTTAATATCTGCATACAATCATCGAGATATAATTTGATTATCATGCTTAAGTGAAATTGCTGACATTACAGCGGAGTATAAATGTCTTGCATATATAAGGTTCAATGGTTGGTTGGTTGGTTGGGGTTTTATGGCGCAAGAGCCATATCTAGCCATACTGCGCCAAGCAAAATGTAAAGTAGGCTTTATCGATGATTAAAAATATCTACAGCACCAGACTATGATAAAAAGTTTCATAAAACATAAATATATAATATTTAAAAATGTAAAAAAGAAAACACAAACAATTATTTTGAAAAAGAGTAAAAAGGAAACGAATGATGGAAAGTTGTTAAAAATTTTAAAGTGATAAGGCATAAGTAATTTGTGAAAATATCAAATGCGATTTAAAAAGCCTGTGGCTCTCAGAAAGTTAAAAATATTTGGGTGGTATTTCTCACCCACCAAGTCCTTCAAAATTACTGACGATGTATGAAAATATTGGATACGATGCGAGTTAAAAGTAGGGCATTCAATCAAGATGTGTTTTACACTAAAATCAACATGGCAGGCCGGGCAATGTGGTGCCCTTTCGCCAAAAATGTGCCTATGCGTGAAACGTGTATGTCCTATACTGAGGCGAGTCAACCTGACATCCACCCCACGTACAGGGAGGACCGGCTACGAGCCAATGTTACTCTTCACTTCATGCAGTTTGTTATGGATCTGCAGATCCCATTTACTTTGCCAGGTAGAATAGATGTAATTAATGAAAGACCGCGTAATATCATTATAAGGAAGTCGTTGGTTCAAACACGACAATGCAGATTTTGCAGCAGAATCAGCCATTTCATTTCCATGAATGCCGACATGACTGGGAACCCAACAAAAAATGATTTGATAATCCTCATTCTGCAAGAGGCGCAAAAGGGATAAAATTCGTATTGCTGTTGGATGCATGCGATTATGATAGTGAGAAAGTGTTTCCAGGGCACTCATGCTATCGGTATAAATTATAAATTTTTGCTGTGGCAAATATGAGATCTTCTGTAGAGCGCAGAATATGGCAAGCAACTCAGCAGTAAATACTGAACAACAATTATGAACCCGATAGCTCCCTATATCAGATGGAAGTACTATGCCATAACCGACATGACCATGTGATTTCGAGCCATCCGTGAAAATTGGATCAAATGAGGAATACCGATGGCGATGATAGAAAAATAGCTGTTGGAAGACAACAGGTGCAGTTGAGGATTTATCGAAGCCTTTGAATGGAATTTACAAAAGAGAATTTCGGGGCATCCCAAGGTGGAAAAATAAAGGAGTCAACACTTTTAACACTAACAGTATTGAGGTCCGAGTCACTTATGAGCATTTTGGCTCTCTCATAGAATGGTAGAATGTGAGACGGACGGGCATTATACAATCTACGAAGACCACTCGGAAATGTCATTTGACTTAAGGGGTGTTTCAAAATAGATTTTGTTTTGAAATAATATGAAACAGAAATTTTCTGGCGTCTTAAATAAAGGGGCAACTGGTGACAAATAACATAAAGGCTTTCAATAGGAGAAGTACGGAACGCACTGGAGCAGATCCTTAAAGCAGAATGGTGTACAGTATCCAACCGACGTAAAGCAGATGATCGCGCCGAACCATATACCATACACCCATAGTCAATGCGCGAAAGG
Source organism: Argiope bruennichi (assembly GCF_947563725.1). Lineage (NCBI taxonomy): Eukaryota > Metazoa > Arthropoda > Arachnida > Araneae > Araneidae > Argiope > Argiope bruennichi. Next base: position 33,066,184 of record NC_079157.1, read on the forward strand.
ATGATTGCATCATAAATACGGAGTAGAGAGGTCCGATCGGCACCCCAGGATGTTCTGGAAAGTACTTTCAAAATATTTAACATTTTCTCACACTTCATTCGCAAATGCAATATATGCGGAAGGAAGGTGAGTTTCCGATCAAATATCACTCCTAAAAACCGTATTTCACTCACCACTGGGATAGGTATATTTTGAATATAAATATTCGGATCCGAATATAAATATTCGGTGAATTATTCTCTTCCGGCAGAAGTGAACGCATCTACTCTTCTCAGGTGAGATTGCGTGCCCATTGTTGTTGCACCAAGCTACCACCTTATTTACTGCGTTTTGCAATTGTCGTTCTATGAGATTCATGTTGCTACCTTGACATGAGATCTGCAGATCGTCAACATAAAGAGTTCCATTAATAGATGGAGGCAAATGATTTAAAATTTGGCTCAGATGAACTATAAAAAGTGTAACGCTGAGGACACTTCCTTGCGGAACTCCCTCAGCTTGAATAAAAGGATTAGAGTAAAAGTTGCCAATTCGAACACGAAAAGTACGTCTTGATAAAAAGTTTTGTAAAAATATGGGTAAGTTACCTCTAAAACCTAGATTAAAAAGTGTTGAAAGTATGCCGTTGCACCATGTAAGGTCGTATGCCTTCTCAATGTCGAAAAATATGGAAACTAGGTGGTTCCTCCTCACAAAGGCATTGCGTATTTGGGTTTCCAGTAATACGAGGTTGTCAAAGGTAGACCAACCTCTACGGAAACCACTCTGCAACGGGGAGAGGCATCCCTGTTTCTCTAGTTCGAAAATTAGACGAGCATTAACCATGCGCTCGAAAGTCTTACAGAGGCAATTTGTAAGAGCAATCGGTCTGTAGTTCAGAGGAATTGAGGCTTCCTTGCCAGGTTTTAATATTGGGATCACAATAGCTTCGCGCCATTGTGAAGGGTACTTCTGTTCAATCCATATTCTGTTAAATAGTAATAACAGATTCGAAAGGGAAGGTGCATTCAAATGGCGGAGCATATTATATGTGATCCCATCTGGCCCGGGACTGGTATCATGGACTTGAGACAAGGCCATTTCCAATTCAATCATCCTGAAGTCACAATTATATGGAAGAGTACTTCGGGCATTGAAGCGCAAAGGCAACCGTTCCGCGCGATTCTTAATTGCCAGAAATTCAGGGCTGTAAGAATCCGTTGCGGAAACTTGTGCAAACGCTTGGCCGAGAATGTTAACAACGGCTAATGGGCTTGAATACATCATATTACCGGTTTTTATAACAGGAATAGAAGTTCCATTATAGATCCCATTAGCAGCCTTAACCTTTTTCCATAAAAGTTTACTCGAAGTAGAGGATGTGATGGATGAAACAAATTTAATCCACGATTCTCTCTTACTACGACGCCGAATGTGACGACCTAGCGCTTTGGCTCTTTTAAAAGCGATCAAATTCTCAGTCGTAGGGTACCTTCTAAACAGATTCCAGAGTTTCTTTTGGTTCTTATGACTGTCGCGACAAGCTTCGTTCCACCACGGCCTACGGAATTTTCTTACACGTGGGGATGTTTTTGGAATGGTGGTGTTCGCGGCGTTCATTATTGTATCAATGACATTTTGAACTGATTTTGAAATATCTGCATCACTGACCATAGTCTCATTGATAACTGCTAGTTGTGAGAATGTAGTCCAATCTGCCCGCTGGAACAGAAAACGCGGAGGACAAATAGTCGCACCTCGACCATCAGCGTGGGAGATTATTAGGGGAAAGTGATCGCTATTGTGCAGATCATCTTCAATTCTCAAATTCATCAACGGTAGCAGTTCAGGAGTGCATATGGCTAGGTCAAGACAGTGGAAGCTACGTATGGGCGTATGGAAGTACGTTTTCTCGTCATTATTGAGCAGACAGAGACAGTTATTAGCAATAAACTGTTCAATCTGCTGCCCTCGAGAGTTTGTATTATCCGAGCCCCACAAAATACTATGTCCATTGAAGTCGTCAAATAAAATGAAGGGTGAAGGAAGTTGGTCTACTAGATTGTCCAGGTCTTGCTGACGGATGATACCGTGAGGCGGAAGATAAATACAGCAGACTGTGACCAAAGATCGTATATGGACCTGTACAGCCACAGCCTGAAGAGTGGTATGCAAATTGAGAGGTGTGCTGGGATAAAGGTTTGATGGGAAAATACAGACACCTCCAGAAGAATGAGATCCAGTGCCTGCATCTTTCCGAACACAGTTATATCCGCGTAATTTTAGGGGAATGTTGGGTGTCAAGAAGATTTCTTGAACACCGAAACAGATAGGATGAAATATGTTAATAATTGATTTCATGTCATGAAGTTTGGAACGAATGCCGCGACAATTCCAAGAAACGAAGGTACCCATTAAGAGAGAGATTTAGATGGGGAGTGTGAGTGAGCAGCTGTAGGAGTTGCGTGATCTTCGCAACTCATAGAAAGTGCATCTTCATCCTCAGACGGATGGAGCTTAAAATCAGGGATAGTTGGAGTGCCTCCAAAGATAGACGTTAAATCCTTATGGGCTACACCATCTCTTGCTAATCCCAAAGCGACGGAATTCCGAGAAGTAGATTTTTGTAACTTGACAGAAAGATCTTTATGTGACATGCCACGTTTAGCAAGTTTCAATGTCAGTGAGGACTGAGGTTTTTTCTATCGAGTTTTTTTAGATGCTGATAGATCCGGTTTAGGAGATTCTGAAATACTTTGAACTGAATTATCAGAATCAGATTCTGATGTTTTTACAGGAAGTTTTGGTTTTGGAGTTTGCTTTATGCAGTTTTCACAGGAACAATTTGTACAAAATGGTTTTTGAACAACGGAGGCATAGCTAATGCCTGGCGTAGGTGTCTGAATTTGAACTGTACGTCTAGCTTCTAGGTATGTTATGTTTTCTTTTATTTTGATAATAGTGACTTCTTTTTCCAGTTTCCAGCGGGAGCAATTTCGAGAATAAGAGGGATGATCGCCACCACAGTTTACGCACTTTTCTGTTGCGGAACACTGCTGGCTATCATGCCCTTTATCAGCACAGCGGGCACAAGTGAGTGTCCCGCGGCAATTAATCTTCGAGTGGCCAAAGCGCTGGCATTGGAAACACCTCAATGGATTTGGTATAAAATGACGCACAGGTAACTTAATATAACCGGCATATATAAATTCAGGTAGCTTGGGGCTATGGAAGGTAAGCACATAATGCTTTGTTGGAAGGAGTTGACCATCCCGCCGAATGGCAATCTGGCGAACATGAGTCACTCCTTGAGGTTTCAATTCTGAAGTAATTTCTTCCAGAGAGACATTAAATAATTCTCCGCAAGTTATTATACCTTTGGAGAAGTTTAAAGATATGTGCGGACTAACAGAAATGGGTATAGAAGCTAGAGCTTTCAGTTTCATAATTTGCTGTGATTGTTTTTTAGAATTTACTTCAACTAATAAGTCACCAGAACGCATTTTTTTAATAGACTGTACCTCACCGACGGTAGCAGAGACGGTTTTCTGAACTAAAAAAGGTGAAACGAAGTTAAACGTATCTTGTTTTTCCGATTTTCGTTTAATTACGAAAAATTTGTCAAAATGTTCAAAATTAGTTAAAGATTTATAAACTTGACGCCCACTGAAGGGACCACGTTTGGAGGAGCCCATACGATATTAGAAAAGATTCGGGTCCGACGGCACCGCCCACCACGGAGCCCAACAAGGGAAGGCAGCCACCGGCTCTGGACATTTCCAACCTCGGTACTTACCCTAGTGCTAATCGGTACCTATACGCTGGGAGCTACTCCCGGGGACAGTGGCCACCCTTAACGCCAAGCCCAAGGAGTAGCCCCTTCGCTTGATCCCTAGCAGACTAGCCACTCAAGTGACTAGGTACCAGCCGATTGATACACCGGGGACCACAGTGCACCACCCGTCTTTCAAATGGGTCGCCACGCACGGCAAACACGTGGGGTTTTGGCTGTCCATGAGAAGCAAGAAGCAAACAGAGCGGCGACTGCTTGTCATAGAGAGCTCCCTCGCTTAACGTCGAGGGATGGAAGGGTCAAGAAAACAGCAGGAGGAGTAGGGGAGAGTAAAACATAAAGGGAGTATAGATCCCTGGGAACATCGGGATTGGGACACCCGTACTCACCTATAGTAGGCGAGCCCCTGAGGGGATATAAGGTTCAATGTATACATGAAACTTTCTAATGAAGACCAATCCATTGATATTATAGCAATATTAAAAATATATAACTGTTATATTTATCATCTAATAAACTGGAAAAAAACATATTACAAATATTTAAAGTGAGTTTAAATAGCAAAATTAGTTTTTGGTGATTATTTGATGAACATGTCCTAGCCTTCAGATAAAAGATAATTTGTTTGAAGGGGGCAGAAATGGGGAGTTAAATAAATATGCGTTGTTTAGAATCTAATCATATAACCCACATAGAAAATATAGAGAAAAATACTGTTACAAAACATGCATAGTCCAAGGTTTAAATCTGCATGGCATAAAACTTGAAATAAGAGAAATGAAGTGTGCTCTCTTTTATAATTACCTGTTGATTAGTTTCTTCAATCATATAGGCTTTTGATTTGCAAATGCTAAGTCCTGCTACACTGCATAATTTGGATGGATTTAATTTCCTCAGAAGCATGATGAGCTCCTAATTTAAATTTCAGGTATGCGCTGCTCTTCAGGTGGTTTAAAACATCTCAATAGTAAGTAATTTGCTCTTCATCCATTATAGTATCAACAGAATTTTCTGTAGTAGAACTTCCTAACAAACTCCTAAAAAATAATTTCATTACATTTTTATTCTAGAAAGTGAAAAAGAAAATCTGCTGAACAAAAGTGACTTTGTACCCAATGTGATGAAATAGATGAAAAGAAAACAAAAATAATCATTATTTGGAATAATATCTCATTCAACATTTGGAATAATATCTGATATTACAAAAATCAGTCTTTTAGAAACACACTTGACATGCTAAATGAATGCAGTAAAAATATTAAAACTATAAAACATGGCGCCTATGTTAATTTTATTTTTAAAAAATAAGCACTTTTAGTGAAAAAATAAAAATCAACTATGAAGTATTTTTTTCTTTCTTTTATTAGAGAACTATGAATTCAATGAAATAAATTATGTTTTATAAACTAAGTAAATGTCTAATTTTTTACAAATATAAACATAAATACTATCAGAATAACTAAATTTTTTTGGTTCTTCTTATATATGGATGTTATGTTGGTTATATTTTATAATATAACCAACATTGAAAATAACTTTTTTTAATACAAATTTTGTTAAAAAATATTAATAAAAGACTTTCATTGGATATCTTAAAGGATTCAATTACATAAAAGTCAGTAGTATTTGAAAGTAAGTTCTTCTGGTACATTAATAAAATTTGATATCCTCGATATAAAGATTAAGAATTTTAGTACACAAATCTAGAGTACAATAATCATACTAATTTTATTAAATATGTAAATAAAAGGTTGTGTCCCTTTCGAGATTTTTCTAAACTGTTATTCCTTCTTTTATTCTTTTAATACCTTCAATTTTCGCACAAATAAGTTTTCCCTAATCACTATATCAATTTAGTAGCAATCAAGAGGTTCTGGCTTGCCGAACAAGTAAATTCGCATCAGTAATTTCCATTTCTAAGATTTTTTTTTATTCTAATTTTTTAAAATAATATTAACTGAGTGTATTCTGCTATTTTACTTTATATGGTCATAGACTACATATTGTGAAAAATAAAATTTCCACTTCAATAACTTAATTAATGCAGAATCCTCTTTCAAAAGATGTTTGCTCATGAGAAAGAACTGAAATAAATCTCAAAATTTTCAATTTCTTTTTATTTTATTTTAAAAATAAAGGATAAAAATAACTAAAAAAATCTAATTTTCCTGATTATAAAATTACTGAAATCGAGTAAAGATGACTTGACTGGGAATCTATAAACTCCATGATAATATCATCTTCATATCCTTTCCGATAAAAGTGTAATATCTGATTTTTCACAACACAAGAAACCAGCTGAGATCTTCTCTCCAATACTTCCCGTAAAAGATATTAACACCCTTCCATCTGGCACGAACCTTGGGTAAGGCTGTGAAAGCCAAGAGAGACAGGATTTTTATTTTTAGAAAACCAATATACTATAAGACAAAAAAGTCTGAGTCTATTCTGAAATGAATTCAAATATACAACAGAGCAATCATTCAATGTGTTCACTTATGGAAGATCACAATGATTGAAATGTATATTTTTCGGCATACAGTCAAAAAGTATTAAATTTTTGCATCAAAATTAATTTAAGTTACAATATTTAAATAATTCATTAATGAGGAGTCATTAAATCATTTTGAAATATAGCAAATGCTCTACAAACAAGAAGCAAAACATTAAATCAACATTAGTGGTTTTATTCGAATACATAAATTAACTCTAAGAAGAACGGACTCTTACCCACCTCCAGTCTAAATAAGAAAAAGGTGAAGGAAAAGTATATATTTTCAACATTCTATCAATATTTCAATAAAACCTTTGCCACTGAATCTCTGAATTCAATAAAATCTGAATCGGAAAATATAAGAACATACATAAAAAATAAGGACTTCTAATGCCCTTTTATATGGAGAATCAATAATAAGCTATTCTTAAGGACCTTTAATCTGCATCCTGGAAAATGTACAACAAAAATAATTCACACTGTAAAAGAAATAAAATTAAAAAAAGCAGGGTTTAAAAATTATTTATTCTGAATAAACATTAAAACTGGAATATATTACAAAATAAAAGCATCATCGAAAATATTAGTAAAAAAGAGAAAATATGAATTTACTTTTCACATTGCTAAAAGAGTGTGTCATTAAAAAGATTCAAGGGTTTAATATAAAAATAAGAAAAACATTAATAAAATAACTAGGAATTAATTCTAAACACTAAAATTAATTTAAAAAATAGTAATGAAGAAATGAGCATAATGTGACTGAATAGCTAATATTTCAATCAGTAGGGGGGGGGGAAGAGCACTGATACTTTTTCCAAGTTAAGAAGGAAAAAATTTGATCTTTTTTCCCCCGCATCTATTTTACTCCCTTTCAGAAACCACAACAAATTATTAATAGTGTCGTTAATCCTTTGAGCTATAAAAGAATATGTTCAAAAACTTTATTCGATTGTGCCAAGAAATATATAATTCATTATTTCAAACAAACAAAAATTCATTTTATTCTAAATACAAATTATAGCTTACTTATATAAATAGCTCTGCTGAATTCAAGTAAACATTTTTCTGCTGCTAATTTTCCAATCTATTACAGGAATTATACCCAATTGACATTTTTTTTTTAAAGATCGCAAAATTAATTTTCAACCCAGAGCGAGTGCGTGAACTCCAAAAGTACCCAGAATTTTATTTCCAGTTCTGTCATGAGCGATTTGTGTATCGTAGTACTGTGTAAAACTACGAATGTATATATTGGACGCGATTTTGATAATCAATTTTGGTCTAAAGTGACCAACGAACAACAAATTTAGTGCCATTTCAAAACCCATTTAAAGCATTTTCCAAGTTATTGGGTTTCTGTATATCCGAAGATTTAGACCGTTATACAATCATCGCGTTGATAGATTTGTTAGCAAACCTGATGCATGTCTATATATTAGAGGATAAAGTTGGGTACGAAATTTTACGGAAACAGTCGTTTCCACTTTTACTTTCTGCTACATCCCCCCCCGGGGGGGCACCCTCGAAGTGAGGATGAGATGCTTCCGGTATGATGGCTTTATCTCGCCACCCTGGAGGGTACACAAATAGGTGGGGGATCTGACTCCTCGCATCTATGACGGAACAAACTTCCTTCGGGGATGGTTGTACCGTGGCCGGTGATGGCCCTTAGGATTCAACCACAGTTCCCACCAGTGCTGCTGTTGCGGCGGTCAGGTCATTCAGTTTTATGGTTTAAATCCGTGTGTCTTCGTGGCTGGTTGGAGAGTCCAATGGATGACTTTACTTTTTGCTAAACGAAATATACAAATAAAAAGTATTGTGACCGTCGAAAAATGCGGACTACAAATCTCAATTTCTATCTGAACATATTTCAAAGACATTTTGAAATATATTAAAATAGTGGCGAAATACGGACATAGCAAGAAATTTGCAGACTTCCACCAAATATTAAACCAAACTCAAACAGAAAAATTTATGTCTGGTTGTCTGTGTACAAGTGAATCACGAACGAAAAGAGCATAAAATTTAGTACATAGATGTATCATCTAAAGCGACGATCTGTATGTTTATGGAACAAAAGCGGTCCACGGGTTGACCACATGTCCTTTCCCATGCATGGTAACGCAATAGTTGAAAACCATAATGGCTTAAGTAAATTAAATTTGATATTTGATCTTATGATTATAATTTCTGTATCATATTCTGGTTTCATTTCAGTGCAAAAGAGAAAAGCTTCCGAAATACACATTCAATTTTTCTCATACCTGTGTAACCGATTAATCACATGTTTGATTCAGAAAAAAAATATCTAAATTTAGGCTAAATATCGTCCTTTCGCTGTAGTGTTTACCAGAATAAAGCAGTTAATTAAAGAGTATTGTGTGCTTTATAGTATAGTCGGTTTTCCTTACTATTCTATAAAGCACACAACTCTAATGTGCGAAAATGAAAATCGGAGCACATGTGACATTCAGGGCCCTGCCCAGCATCTATACTTTTTTGCGAGAGGGTGATAAAGCCGCTATTACTGAGCATGCGAAAAAGTCTTGTTCGTTTAGACATTGTTTTCTTGCATTCACACAGAACACTGTTTCTATATGAATTCCATCCAAAAATTAATAGAAATATACAAATTCGGAAAACGGTGTAAAAAGAGAGGAGGGAGAGCATTCTAAATTATATCTTTGAAGCCAAAAGAGATTTTCAATGATCTAGTTCGGAAACAAATAAAATGCAAGGCATATCTCCAAATAATGTGTTTTTTGGACTCGAATAGTTATAAACCCGCCAAAAATTTCTTCATTATTTTAGACGACTGCAACAATTTAATTTTATATATCTGGTATTCGAGCAAACAATACAACACAAACATCATAATTATACATATGGAAATTATTTTTTAAAAAGTTATTTTAAATATTGACAGTTTCATTCAAAAATGTTTTTTTTTTTTTAATTTAAAAAATGTCTGAAATTTATGCGGCGACGGCGGTTGATCGAAGAGCTTCGTGGCGACCATATCATAATTTTGTCTAATCTAAATATTATTTAATAATCAATATTTTAAAATTTAAACTTAGAGTTCAATTAAAAGTTGCATTTTGGTGATAGTAATTTTGAATCAGACATTCTCCTAGCAATTCGAAATTTGTTTCCGATTTGAATAAAATCCGCGTCAACCAGAAATGAAGTGAAGAAGACAGTTAAAAGAGGGAAGAATACAGACACAATTGAGAGGGAAGATCGAATCCCACGTTTCGCTGGTGCAGTTATCTGAGCTTAAAATCACCATGAATAAAGAAAATCTAGTAGCCATCTGTGAAAAGCAACTTCAGAAATTTTTAGATGACAGCAAATATAGGGATCGTGTCTATTTACGTAAAAAATACTTCTTGGAAAAGTGTCTGAAGAAAGCGCTCGTCGAGGCTAAAAAGGAAAGGAAAATTAAAGATGCGGAAAAACGTACGCAGCAGCGCGTCGGAAGACAGGCAAATTATGAAAATGCGCTTAATTCCAAAATTGGTATTCTGCCTCTACTGTAGATTGAGCTGCTGTTCTATACTTCTAGCTATTCCCTGAAATCGCACCTCCTGCAAATATTGAGATGTAGCCACAGAATAATCAAAAATCAATTTTGCCATAGCCCAATCTGAATCGTAAAATATTTCTATATTTTTATCCTGTCTTTTGGAAGGTTGGTTTGGCATCTTTGGTTTGTGCAACATAATGAAGGATGAGTTGTAGAACAGACCAGCGTTCTTTACTAAGGCATTGGTTGAACTCAGTCATATAGATTGCAAAAGCAAGTCAAGCCTTATTTTCTAAATACAGAAATCCTCCTACAACTTGACGATACTTAAATGCTTTTTCAGTATTTAATTTGTTGCCTTTCGATGCTGGCATGTATATCATCTCTGGATCCAAAGGGGTTGATACTCCTTTACAATTAACATGCCAGTTGATTGCAACAGATCTATTATATATATATGCACTCGAGTCGAGAGTCATTGAACCCTTGATGGACAATGACTCCATGACTCTCTCTCTCTCTCCATTTTGATTGACAATAAACTGTGTAGCTCTCCCAAATCGTGACTTCAGAAGTAAATCCAATGATACCTTTAAATTTTTGTATGATAGTTTCCAGGTTAGATATTAGAAGGTAAGCATCCACATGCACATCTACAATCAGTTTTCTATCTTGGTCAAAATATACACAAGGATATGCTTTAGATCTTATAAGCTTATATGGCATAAGAAAATCATTGAGACATATATTCCACTCTCTTCAGTATTGTATATCTTTCAGATTGGTTAAGAACATAAAGACCCCCTCTTTAATAAGAAGCTTTCCTTTGCTGATTTTTCCTGTTGCTAAACAGGTGGTAGTTCCATAAAAACTGTCTCTTTTAATATGCCCTTCAGTTAGGTAGTGGTAATAACAAGTTGATGAACCAGCCAATCTTGTTCAACTGAATATGCCAATAAGGTTCCAATAGACTTTATTATATAAGAGAATATATCTTTGTAGAATCAATTCCCTTTACTTATGTGTAGCCTCTGGCAGCAAGTCAAGAGTTAAATTTGCTCATATTTCCTTCTTTGTACTTTCTCTTCAATATCAATTAACATTTAACAACTTTTCTTTTATAGGTCCAGAAACCTCATCTCATGTTTTGTTCCTTTTTAAGTTCTCTAACTCCTCTTTCATATCTAATATCCACTGTTCTGCTTCAGGTCAAATTAAAGCCTTTTCTAGCCTTTCCGAATATTTCAAAAAATTCTAGGGTCCTTCATTTTTGAATGACATTAGTCAGTTGCATTCCTCTTTGTTTATGCCATCAACAGATTCATCACAAATCTTTATATTTCCCATGATGTAATCCTCTGTCGACCTAGGGGCTGATATTAGTCTTCTGTGTCAGCTTTCCATTTCTATTTCTATGTTCTCTTCCAGTCAGGAATCTTCATCTGATGCAATTTCATTTTCATCATAATGAGATTCCTGGCAGTCTTCAACACCATGGTGAGACAGTGTAACTGCACTTTCGGTCAAGGATGATTTTTCTTTAACACATCTCGAGAGCAAATTATCTTGCCCTTTTCTTTAACATAAAAGTGATCTCTTGTCTCCATCATATCCAACAAGTTACCCACTTTTAGTTGCCTTTTTGTTCATCTTTTTTTTTAAATTGGAATATGTGCATAGCAAACAGATCCTATGATGCCTATCTGTTTTATTCTGGGTTCCTTACCTATTCATAATTCATTGGGGCTTAAACTTTGAAGATTTACCAGTTCTGTTTAAAACATACACAGTACTTAAAAATTCTGCCCATAATTATTTCAGGAATTCTATTTCTTTATTTGAGTACTTTTAAGTCTGTGCAATTTCAACAACTGTTCAGTTGTCGCTTTCAAAATTACCATTCTGTTCAGGAGAATATGGAGCTGCAAGCCTCTGAGATATTCCTTGATTCTTGAGAATTGTCTGGTTGCTTCATTAAATTCTCAGCCATTGTCACTGGCAATTTCCTTCATATTATGTCCCATATTCTTGACATAGATAAAGAAATTTAGAAGCTCTTTGCTTTGAGTTTCTTTCATTGCTTTCTTGAGTCTCTTTCATTTTCTAAGAGTTTTTACATGCTGTTTGTCTTGGTGTCTTCATCCTACACAATAAAGCTGAAGGATATCATTAACAGCAATGTCAGTGTTGATTTTCTGATATCAATATCTTCATATCAGCCTTAAGAGACTACCACCAGCATCCATGTAAAATTGTTTCCCCATTTTAAAATAACAGTCTTTATAAGTAGGCTCAAATTTACTATTGTGATTTTTATCTTAAGTTGCCAATATGGATTTTTTTTTTTTTTTTTTTTTTTTTTGCTAACTGCAGACATATAGCACACATTTTCTAAAACTTTGAATTACTTTTCATTATTTACAAATGTCACAATTTTCATGGTACTTTTATCAATGGCTGGTAAAGACATTACATTAGCTACGGCTATGCTATTGGGAAACTCAAATTTTCAAAAACACCAAAGTTGTGACTTATTTTTATGACTCAAAACATGTGACTGCTATATTTGGTCACATGTTTTGAAGCACCATTGCCAATGTACAGACAATTGATATTATCTCAGCAATAAGTATGCCCTCATCTAAAGCTAAAAGTATCAAATTTATAGACACATGATTTGTTCTTTCTTTTATGGAGTTGGATATACCCTATCTTGGTAGTTGCCCATCAACAATCCCCTTCCCGCATGTTTTGACTGTATGTCCTCTCTGAAAACAGTAATTGCACCTTGTTCTTTGCAACTTCTGATTTTGAATTTGCAACTTCATTTCTCATTCAGCACAGAGCTTTGTAGTCAGTTTATCTTAAGTTCTTTTTTCTTTGTTTAAAAGACAGTGACCTGACTTAAAAGAAAGACAGCTTGCAGAAGGATTATCCAAGATTTTGCATATTTGCTGTCCTCTCCCTTATATTTTCTAGCCCTTCATTCAGATCATTCCACAAATTTTTGAACTTTGATAAATGAGCTGCCATGTCCTCATTTTCCCATCTAGATTTAAAAAATTCAAGCAGATATTAGATAACTGGTTGTTGGATGAATCTTTGAAAATCTTGTGCAGCTCTAATCAAGCCTCTCAAACATTTTCATATCTCATGACCTTTTGCAGTTTCTTCAGTCATAGAATTCGTAAAAACCATCATGATGTAATTATTAGCTTTATCATACCTTTTGCAATCATCTTGGTATTTCTCATTTGAATTCACATTTAGCTCCTCTGATTTTTGGATTTTTCCTTCCTGACTTTCAAAGCATCTATATAGTAATTAAGGATGAATTTAATTCTATATTTACAAATCAACCAGTCACTTTTTCCTTGCAATTCCTTAATTTGGATCTTTTCTTTATTCATTTTTTTAATAACTGTTAGATTTCTAATAGATATGATAATGCTACATCTTAATTCTCTGATTGTTAGGTCTAACTAATGACAAACGTATCAATGCTGATATTCATTTTAAATGCCATAAAAGAACTGGGCTGATAACTTGTTGGCATTTATTAAGTAAAACCAATAAAGCTTAAAAGGATATATATAATATCACACTTAATGATGGAAAAATGGTAACTATTATACAATACGTTTGGAAAGATATATATGATACCAACAACAAAAAAGAAAATTAACTGTTGCCATAAAAAAATGATTCATAAAATTTACAAATGAAAAATATAATCACAAATTTGTAATTGCAAAAAAAAAGAGAGAGAGACTATGAATTGTTAATTTTGATAATAATCATCAAAATATAAAACATCTCACTTTTAGAATAAATTTCCCTGTGTTTTCCCTATCTCTCAGAATTCTCTGACCATTCATAGTTTTCACTGATTCCCAGTCAGCTAGTCACCCAGTCACCTTGGGGTTTTGTAAGGTGGGGGGAGGGATTATGTTTCAACAAAAGGTAATAGATAAACAGAATTAGTATATCTTAGACCTTCAAACGAATATCATATGATTGGCCGATAAGAAGCAAACATGAAATATCTTTACAATAAATAGAAAAAATAATCAACCAACAATAAAAAGATTAAACACAACAAATTCACTTTTTAAAAAATTTGATAAACAAAAAGGAATAGAAATTAAGAAGCTTGACTTGTTTGTCTAGTGGATTCAATAAACATTTATGACAAAATTGTAATAAAGGATTAATGAATAATGTTTTAGAATAAAGAACCTGAAACAAAAAAAATGAAATAGCTACATTGATAGATTTACAAGTTATACCTAAAAAGGTTATTGTTGATCAGCTTACCAAATTAGAGAAAGCACTTATAAATGTAGATGACAAGAATGGTTTTCATATTTCAGCAAGATTTCAATAAATTGTGTTTACCTCCTTTAGCACAGTTGTCCAATTACTTATTGGTCGACAGTGTATATTTGATGGGGTAAATAATTTGGATAGTTCACAATTAAAAATCTAACTGCAAAATTCAAATATCTTTAAATGAGATATGTAGAGATATGGAAACGCCTCATTGTTATAGTGTAGCCATTGCCAACAGCAAGGATATAAAGCATCATATTTGAGAATTAACAGATTTAAAGTTAGAGTAATTTGGTTATGATGAAATCACTCAAATAATTTGTAATTTGCAAATCAAAAAAAATTTGTAGTTTGTGAGTGAATAGCATGGATGTGCATTGATTTTCAAGCATTAAATGCCATTACAAAGATACTTGTTTCTCCTATGAAAGATACTAAATTTTATTACTGGTCAAGATTAGGATTTTTTAAAAGGTAATTGGCAAATTAAACTGATGCAGCCAGTGGACCAGTAACCACATTTACTAATCATAATGGAAATTATATTTTTAAAACTCACAGAAGCATTTGGTACTTCTTCAGTAAAAAATGAAACTCAAATCCCATTCTGAATATGCTCAATCCTACATAGATGAGATAATTTTTTTCCCCCCATGAAATCTTTGCTCGCCCACTTTAAGATTAATTTTGACAGAGATAAAATGGAGTGTTCTGTAATGCCTGAAAAATGTGTTTTTGCTATTGTGAAAAAAAAAGAGAACAAGTACAGAAAACATGAATCAGATAAAAAAAAAAAATCTTGGTGATACGAAGGTTACCCAGACCTTCTGCAAAGAAGGTAAGATTAATATTAAGCTTAATAGGATTTAACAAAACCCATATTCCAATTTAAATGGCGATTTCAACTCCACTCTGATTTAACTCAAAAAAATAAACCAACATATTCCCTGGGGATAAATAGAGCGAGATTCATTTGACAAATTGAAGGAAATTATATATGAAGTAACTGATTTAGCCATTTCTGATGTCAATCTGCCTTTTCAAATTGCATTATAATAAATCAAATGATCATTATAATAAATCAGTACGAAATCCATTAGGGAAATTGTATATTCAAATAAGATTCTGAAGAGAATTATAAGCTAGTCAGAAGAGAAGATCGACTCAAAAGAATTACACTAGTATTGAAGAGGAAGCATGGTGGTATTTGATTTGAACAAATTTGATAAATAGATTTGTAAAGTGAGAATCGAAATTATTTCAGATCATAATCTTTTGAAATTCTTGAATCAAGTCACACAAAAGACTCTTGAACTAACCCATTGGGCTCTCACATTTCAAAAATAGAATATTTGCATTATGCAAGAGCCAGGTATGCAATGCAGTGGTGCTGATGCAATTAAAAGTTTTATACAGATTTTTTACATCTTATATTAATGCTCATGTTAAGATTGTCTATGCTTTTCTTTTACAATATTTGAACATTCACTTATTTTCTGAGTAATGAAATATATGTGATCACTGAATTTAATTTACAGTTTAGTTGAATACTGAGCTTGAAAATTCATTGAACTATAAGGCAATATATTTCTTTATTGTATTTTATAAAATTTTAATACATTCCTATAACTAGGATATTAAGCATTTGTATTATATGTTTGATCATGTAATGTTATAATACAAAGTAATTTATAGTAGGTACTGTTGTTTCATTTATATATCTATAGTAAAATCAGCCAGAAAGAACTAATTTTACTTTTAGCGACACTTGGATTTAGTGACTTTCTGAGAACCTTGCACTAAAATTAATAACTAAATAAAGGAGGGATGGGAGAAACCTTGTTTTTTTCCCTTCATTTTGTTGAAGCATCAGTATAAAATGATATTTTAACTGTTAATATATTTAGATAATACAAGTAAAACTACATAAATAAATGAATCCTTAAATTTATAGCAGAAAAATGTATTCATGCAGCAGCTCCAGAGCCTTTTCACATAATCCACACTGATGTAAATATAACTGCATAAAGCTCTTTCATCAAATAGTCATTAAAATGGTAAAGTATTCAAAAAAATTATAAAATCATGGAGAATATTTTTAATGAAATTTTGCTAACCTTGCTCTAAAAACATATACATACCTTATACTTTTAGAAATTTTAAGTAATTTTAACAGTTTGTTGCGTAAAAATCTTAATGCATTGAAAAAATGTTAAGTCCTGCAAATCATTTAACCTACAGCATTTACAAATATAAATTATAATGAAAAAAATTACTATTATAATAACTTTTTTATTTATAAACTCTAAATATCAATAACTTGAAATAAATTTTTACACTTTATCATATAAATAGAAGTACTGCATTCTATGCTTTGCTCTGCATTTGAAAATAGAAAAACTACTATATTCTTAAAGAATGTTGCACTCGATGCTCTCAATGTGTTCTAAATATATATTAAAGAAAAATGAACACATATTTTTATGTTATACAATTTTTCAGTTCTTAGATCCAACAAACTAATAAGTTTTAGAGAACTCCATTTAAAATTATAATACCTAATTAATTTCTACCCTATGGTAAGCAATACTTTTTGCCCTGCAATTGGGAAAGCACATATGAAAAGATTGCATAGAGTTTCAACTTTAAAATAAATTATATAACTGGCATTGAGAAGAACATGGATTTTCTAGATTGATATCAGAGTTGAAACAGATTATTGTTGAGTTTTATTTATTACTAATTGCTTTTGGTGACCAACTGTTTCAGGGAACTTGTCTTCTTCTTGCGTACAGCCGACCACCCCGCCACCACTGAACGTAGCAGTATCGACAGGATTTGTTGTGGCCGACTGCTATCTTGAGTATTGTCCATCCTTGCATTGACCAATTTGTCAAACTGACATTCTCCTCGTGTTTCAGGGAACTAAATGATTACTAAAAATTTCAATTAAATATTTCTGTTGCAAATATATTTTAGCAGCTTCATCAGCAAAATATTAAACAAATTTTGGTAGATATCTAACTCATACTATTTCAGATACCTCATACTGTTTTGTTCTATAAAATAGTATGCATTTCTCTAATTTTTTGTTATAGTTTGTTATAGTTTATAGTTTTGTTATAGTATAGTTCATACTGTTTGTTTGTTATTATTAACAGCTTTTTAGTCCAATTATATTAGTAAGAAGAACAGCAGTAATTAAAAATAGATGCACTTTTTATGTTAAAAAGTAATTTTAAAAAATAATAAAATTTCAAAAATTTTATTAAAAGAATGTTTTGTGTCACAACCTACAGAAAATGGAAACTTAGACAAATTTTCATATCTTGAACATGAATAATGGAAAAAAGACAGGATAAAGTACTAACAGAATCAATGAAAACAATTTGAGTTTCATTTTAACAATATAATATATTGTAAAATATGATTATATTAAGTTTAAGATATCGGAAAGATGGTGCTATCATTAAAAAAAAAATTATTTTTTTTTTAATTTTTAGATAATGTAAAAATAATTTTTGTGCTAAAATATTTATGTACAACGACAAAAAATGCCAAAATTTCACATACTATTTATTAAATTCTATTTTTAAAAATTTAAAGATCATTTTAAGTTACACACTTTCATCTTCAAAAGAAAAATAGGTCCCTAATTTAATTGTTTTCAAAGTAAGCCTACAGAGCACTAACACATATATTCCTTTTTATAATCAGTAAAAATTATATAGTGAAAGCAAGGTCAATAAGAAATTGCATAATTTTAAAATTGAATATTTTGCTTAGTGTTTAAAAAAATGCATTCTGTTTTGCTATTACCTCAAGTAAAGTTGCTTGAAACTTGACTCATGTCAGCCATAAGCTTGCAGATACAAAGTCCTGTTCCACTGCATAATTTGGAGTCCTAAGTAAAATGACGAGCAAACTAACTTTTAGTGTTATGTATGTTTTGCTTTCCAGATGAATTCAAAGAATTCCTTTCCTTTTTCTTTTTCTTTTTTAATGTTTGCTCTTTATCCATTGCAGAGTGAACAGAATTGTACATAGTAAAATTTTCAGGAATTCCTAAAGGGTAATTAATCTGATTTTATTAAAATTTTCATTTTAAATAACTAAAATCACATATTCATAAAACCATCAATAAAAGTTTATTGCCACAGTTAAAGATATGACTTTATCATTAATCAAAAAAATATGTAAAAAAGGCACAAAAATTGAAAACTTTTATTATATAAAATAAAGCTCTATACAATTAGCTCAAGTTAAAAAATTGCCATATGACAAGATAAATTTGACATATATATACCAACAGATGTGACAAAAAATTTTAAACAGCTAAAATATAACAGAAAATTCAATCAAAATAAAAAATTTGAATAAAAAAACAGGAAACAGTAAATACATATCAAAATGATGTACAAAGCTATGAAATAAAAGGAAGAGTGAAAATATGCAAAGAAATGAATTTAATTTTAACAATGGTCAAAGAAAGTGAAATGGCACATGATTAAACAGGGAAATTGGTTTAATGTTATAACAAAAAAGCATTAATAGAAAAAAATGCATTTAATTTTAAAAACAGATTAAAAATATTGGTATAACAATTATTTAAACAGAAATGGCTTCACTCAGAAATTAATTTTTAAAATATTAAGATTGCATTAAAAAATTTATGTACAACATGATATTTTACAAAATTATAGCAGAAAAACAATCTTTTAACATCTACGTCATTTCTTTTAACAGAGTATGGCAAATTATTAATAGAGCAATTAATCCTTACAGATACTAAGTAACATAGTTCAAAAACTTCATATGATTATGCTGAGGAATGTGGAATTGTCCCTCAATTCTTAAATGAGGAAGTGTGGTATCTCGGACTGCTAAGGATGGCTTTTGGTTACCCCTATTCTATTTTTACCTCAATCGAATGGATTGACTCTGTAGCTTCACATGTGCACTTTTTCAACCAGTTTCAGTGGATATTTTTTTAAATATTTCAGCTATTTCTTTGTACAATGTCAGTAAGACTGTACCTCCCTTTAAGTGTTCCAATATTATACAAGGCTTAGCAGATGGCTGCAAAACATAGTCCTCAAAATATCATCCAATTTCCTGATCCTTATTATGAGGCAGAGCTCCAGAGACTTTTAAATAAAGCAAAAAGTGATTTTAGTGATAAGGATAATTGAACAGAAAATTTTTTCGATGAAATTTTACATTTGACTGATTCTAATATCCTTGTTCAAACAGAATTAATTTTCTAATGATAATGTCTTGTAAAAAATTTCAAAAAATATTAATATAACAAGAAAAATATCTACAGAATTTACAAACTGATATTTATACCAGTAAACTAAACTGAATGGCACGACAATCCATGTGGGCCAAGGCTTATAATGTCCATGTCTGTTTTTCTCACCAAGGGTTATTGGGTGCAAGGCATATATTCCAGTTAGGCAGTCGGCCTAACCGGACCCCCCCCCCCTTGTGTTTAGTTCCCTCAGTTTATCGACCCAATGAAGGGTTTGGTTTGGTTTGATGTTTTATGGCACAAGAACCAATATGAAGGTTATACTGCGCCAAACAAGTTTATTTCTAATTAAAAGTTAAATAAAATCAGTTTCAATAAAGTGATAAAAAAAACATTGGTAAAACGATGATAAATTACAAAAAGTCAAAACAAAGCCAAGATGGTAAGTTCAAATTAAGGAATAAAAACCTATAGATTTTAAAAAGACAAAAAGGTTCTCATGTGGATCTCTACCAAGCAACAAGGGCAAAGTCACCGCTGTTGTTTTGAAGTAAAATAAGCGCTGCGCATTAAAATAAGGGCATTCAACAAGGATATGATAAACTGTTATTCCAGTCACAATGTGGGCATGTTGGCAATTGTTCATTTAATAACAGATGTCTATGTGTGAATCTAGTGTGACCGATTCTCAGACGAGTTAAAACTGTGTCATGTTTTCGATAATTCAAAGAAGGCCAGTTTTCTATGATAGGCTTGCAAGCATGAAGTTTGTTTAGAGTTTCTGAATCTCACTGAGTTTGTCAGTTTTTGTAAAGACATATTTTTGCCTGTTTCTTCAAATCGCATGCAGGTATGGGTGTTTCCAAAAAACGAGTTGCGGATTTGGCACTCTTATCAGCCTGCTCATTGTCACATATTCTCACATGGGATGGTATCCAACAGAATAAGACTGTAAAGCCACGAGAGATAATTTTATAAAATAGGTCTAAAATCTTTAAAATATTTGGATGAGCATGATTTTGGAGCGATTCAGCCTGATTGGATAAATTCAGCCTTTCATCCCTTAGGGATGAAAGGCTGAATTTATACTAGTACTTAACCTATATATTTAAAATTCTCTCGAATAACCTGCTATGAATATTTACAAGTAGAAATGATGTCAATAACAAAAATTGTCAATTTTATTCATTGTCATTTTTTTTTTCATGTATTTGTTGAATTTTCCATTATATTGTTTTCTACATACTTTTGTATACTAGAAAAGTAAATATGATTTAAAAATTATAATGCAATATGTTTTTTTTGTTTTTTTCAAAACTATTATTTGTTGTAATATGCAATTTGAGAATAAAATGTATATTCAAATGCAATTGCTTTTTTTAATAATATATTTTGAAAAAAATTGTAACATATTTGTATATCAAGAAAAATATCTACAGAATATATTAGCTGACTTTCATACTAATACTTTCATTAGAAAATTTAATTTGAGTGTAAAAAAAATTAGGTCTTGCAAAGGTTAAGGTACAATATACCTTCAGTTTTTACTTATACAGATTACAGTTTATTCAAATGAACAATATAGTTAAATCCAAGAAAATGCTTTTTCTCTTGCAAGAATTTTTCAATCTAGTAAAGGAATTGTGATAATGCTTCTTTTTTACATGCTGCAAAAATCGCATTAGTTTACCAAAGTTATGTTTAAGAGAGAAATAAAATAAAAATAACTTAAAATTGTAATGCTAGTTAATATAAATGATCTTTGTATTTATGAAATATACAACTTTTTTTGCAAAGTTATATTTTATATAATGAGATGCAATGAAATAACTGAAATTTCTAGGTAAATATTAATAAAAGGTAGGAATTTTGCAATTTTTTTTTTTTTTTTATTTTTTATAATTATACTGAAACAAAACTGCAGCTAAAAATGTACAATTGATGACAGATTAATTAAAATAATTTGGAATAACTTTAGATAGTTAAATATTTTTCACCATTACACTTAGGCCTTTTACAGTAGTTTTAAAACCTTATATAAGCAAGTCAAGAGAAGATTTTACATAACACATTTGTCAGAGAAAGGAATGCATTTGTACAAATAAAAAATAATAAAATTAATATAATCCAGTGAACAACTATCAAGTTTTTGTTTAATTCAAAATTTATATTTATGAAAAAATACATATATATTTATCTCTCACTATATATCAATAAATGTATGTGTGTATGAAAGAATAAATGTGCATACTTTTATGTCATACAGTTTTCTAGTTCTTAGATCCAAATCATTCATAGGTTTTAAGACTCTAAATGTGGATGCAAATATAAAATTATCCCATTTCTATAATAAGCAATAATTTTACTTCTGCAATTTACTGCACATATGGCAAGACTGCCTGGTTTTCCCACTCAAGAATACTTATGTAACTGAACAATGGGAGAAAAATGGTATTTCTGATGGAATGGGAAAATAGTGTTGACATCACAACATTAAGGGAGTGCTTTTGAACTGTATTTATTATTGTTACAAAAGCAAGGTGAACTGGAATAACAAGAATAATGAAGAGGTGCTTTCCTTTATTATTACCTGTAAGGTTAGTTGCTTGAATCTTGAAGTATTTGCTGATTCAGTCTTACTGCATTGCACAATTTAGATGGATCTAAATTCCTAAGTAGCATGATGAACAAACTAACTTTTAGATTCCATGTATGCAGAGTCTTCTAAATAATTCATCAAATGAAAAAATCTTACTCAATGAGTGGAAGCTTTAAAGAGTCACTGAAAAACACACGTCAAAAGAATGTAATAACAGTTTAAAATGTCAAAATATAAAGTAAAATCATGCCAAAGAGTACAATTTTAAAGAAAAAATAAAAATCTTCAAAGAATTAATTTTAACATCAATAAAAGAATGCAAGTAATTAAATAGTGATATGGATTAAGATATTACAAAAAGAAGGTGGCATTATTAGAGAATCGTTTGAACAATATTGTAAAAATTGACTAACCCATAACTAAAAACGGGAGTCAAAATGACTTTGCATTGTTCATTAGCACTGATTATCATGTTGCATTTGGTTCTTAAATACAATCATGTCCTCTATACCTTTAAGTTGTTCTTTTAGCTAGTAAATTTTCAAAATTTTTGTTATTTATAGTTTCATTAACTCCAAGTCTCTAAAACTGCTTTTCATTTGAATAATGCAAAAAAGAATAAAGAAATATTCTTAAAATAATAGTTTTAAATATTGTATTCTACCTTTCCAAACAATAGTTTTAAATATTGTATTCTACCTTTCCAATAAATTCTAACAGTTATTAACATTGACGTAATTCTGTAATATCTAAACAAAATAAATACTCATTAAAGGATTGATTAAGTTTTTCTTATAACATTTTCTCAATATTTAATATTATAAAATTTTTAATATTAATATTTTTGGTTAACTACATGATTTCCAGAACGTATTGTGTTCCAAAAATAAATTCCAATGCTGTTTACAAAAGACAAAAAATCAAAAAATGGAGTCATTTTGACTCCATGTTTCTGAAAGCGTGCGAAATTCATGTCTTTAGTTACGGGTTAAAAAGCACAGACAGCGATAAGAAACAGGACTGAAAAACTAACTTTTTGAATAAGACTATGCAATATTACTTCCTGAACAAATATATCTTCCAAAATTACGGCGTAAAAACATTAAAAGTTACACATTTTATTGTCTTCACATAATTAGCAATTCTTTAAAGGTGGGTTCAGACGAGGCTTATTATTGCGCGCAATAGAAGGTCACGCCTACTTCAGGAAAATCACGTGACTGCAACAGGACAATGGCAAATGGTTGTCCCGTCGGGACAACTATTAGCCATTGTCCCGACACGTTGTCTCAACTGTTCACACGGGGACAATAGACGGACAACAGTAGAGAGACAACGTTTGCGCGCAATAAAAAGCCTCGTGTGAACCCACCTTAACTCTTAACTGGAGAGGTGAAATTTAATTGGTTGAAATGCGGTCTACGAGACCACATTTCATTTACACTCAAATTAAATTTTCTAATTAATGTATTAGTATGAAAAACTGCCAATATATTTTGCAGATATTTTATTGATATATAAATATGTTTCAGAAATTTTTCAAAATATATTATCAATGAAAAAAGTAAATGCGTTGGAATTTTCTTCTCAAATTACATGTTACAATAAATAATAATCTTGAAAAAAATATTACTTTTTAAATCATATTTATTTTTACGGTATATGAAAGAATATAGAAAACAATATCATGTACAATTCAACAATTATTTGAAAAATAAAATAAAAATAATGTTTAAAATTGGCCCTTTTTTTATCGGCTTGTGCGACTTTCATAGCACGGTTTTCTAGGGCATTTTAAACATACAGGTTAAGAACTAGTATAAAAATCAACTTATAAATTCTGTATATATATCTTTGGCATATTAATATATTTTATAAATTTTTCAAACTACATTACCATTAGAAAAATTAATTATGTTTGAACATACCAGGGGTGTTTGTGGGACCCCAAAAAATCCCCTGAAACTTTTACGGACTTACTACCGACATTTTGGAGTTTCGAGAAGGGGGGGGGGAGAGAAATGAAAAATTACAATTATGTAGTATTGAATGACCTAATTATAAAAGTTCAATGAATTACTTTTTTTGCAAAATTAATAACCATAAATTTTCAAACATATAAACTACTACATTTTATGCAAATATTTTAAATTACCTGAATTAATTCTTTAAAAAAAATTATCTAATTTCTGCTGCTTTTTTTTTTATTTTCTGATGTTTGTGGGCTTGTCTTTCTTTTGTGGTGAACTTCATAATTGCAGGAAGGTTGACTTTTATTTTCCTCATTTACAGTTGAAGAAATTTCCTCGAGAACTGCACATGCAGAGGTAGAAGCAATTTGCTTTCCTGCTAATGTAGAAGGTTTTTCAGAGACTTTTATAGGTGACTTATCTGAAATACATGTTTTTAAGTCCTCTTGATATGTTTTCCAACTTCTGTTCATATTCAGCAAGAGATCTTTGTGAATTGGATCAGTCATTGGATTTTTTGAGCCATATTTTTCACATGAGATTTCTTTAAAAGCCATTAAATTATATTTAATAGTCTGCACTGCATCTAGGGAATCAATCTTAAGAGAGGTTCTATAGTCAGTGACAAGTGTATCCATTAAGTTGAATGCACTTTCCACTAATGGGCCATGGAAGCAGCTAAGGCAGGCTTTGACCAATTTAGCCAATGTAGGATACTTATAATCATTTGTGAAATCATCTTTTAAATTAAAAACTTTAGACCAATATTTATCAATTGTACACTTGACTTGATTTCCACTTTCATCAGATGTGTAGAGCATTTCTTTGGTGATATCAATATCACTCTGGTATAAACTTATTTCAGCTTCTACTTTTGACTTTCCATTATCACTAAAAATATGGGACATAATAAAAGATGATAATTTTTCAAAAGCTAATATTGTACTGGTTTTACCTCTTAGCTCTGGATCTAATGCTGTAAAACTAATTAGAAATGAATTTTTAAGGGGTAATTTCTGTTTCATATGCTGAAATTTCAAAGTGAAATTCTCTTGCGTACATAAATAAAAAAATATTTCAATAAGCGAAACGAAAAATTTACACGTGCATCAATAAATGAAACGGAAATTTTACACAGCGGAGAAAAAAAAGTTGCGAAGCGATCAATGACAAATAGCTAATAAGGCGAAAAATCCCCCTTCTCTACTTATTGGCGCCAAGCCAGGAGAGATAAGACCTTTGAACCCAGAGTCACGTTATCGCACATCTGGTCGAACGAAGTCTCTCCCTTTTTTTTCTGCCGCGCCTACTTGCCGAAAAGAATCCAGAAGAGAATGTCCGAGAACCGGGGGAATGAGTCATAACTCGCAATAAGGAAAGAACAAAAAAGAAGTTTTCCCCCCTTTTCACGCATTATCACTGCCTTTGGAGAAAGAAAGGAAAAGTTTTCACCACACACACTGACCTTGCGTTTTCTGCTTTCAAAGCAAACAAAATTACCCAGATCAAAATAAATAATTCCTTATTATTCCTACTTCCTTTTGAACGACGATCCCCGGAATTTCCGGGTATCGAAGTTCAAAATCCCCGGAATTCCGGGGTTTCCCCGGAGCACAAACACCCCTGACATACGTTTCAGAATCAGTGGAATGCGAACTTTCATCGAAAAACTCTTCTGTATAATCATTCTTATCACTAAAATCGCTTTCTGCTTCATTTAAAAGTGTCTGGAGCACTGCTTCATAATAGGATCAGTAAATTGGATGATATTTCGGGTCCAAATTTTAGCGCCATCTGCTAAGCCTTGTTTGCCACTGGAACACTAACAGGGAGACCGCTCAAAGAAATAACTGAATTATTTTTAAAAAGTATCCGCTGAAATCGGTTGAAAAAGTGCACGTGTATTGAAGGTCACAAAACAGAATGATGAAGGGTCAATCCATTCAGGGTCAGAATAGGGTGAACGAAAATCCATTGTTAATGGTCTCACAGACCGCACGTCCCCAGTTAAGGGTTAATGCAACAATTGATCTTCCCATACGTTAACTGAACTTGGCGCCAACTGATATTCGAATGAAGAATAGTATGCCCCCGAGTTTGTCGCTAATATGGCAACCCAGGAGAAGGCTCTTCTAGCAACCCTAATGCTCTTTTGTTTGCGAGTTCACAGATTTTACAGACTACGGCAAAGGGGTACCGACGTGTTCCGATTTGTTAAAAGTCTTGGCATCCTTTTGGCAATGTTTTGCACTCATAATAGTGTAATTATCGCTTTTTTGGCTCACACTTAACGGCTTTCATTAGTTTTATGGAAGATATACGAGTAAATTTTCAATATGATCTAATTTTTATTAAAATAATAGTTTTCTCTAAATATTTGTTTTTAATGAAACATTAATTCAAACCAAATAGAAAACTGTTTCAATCAGGAAAAACATTTCTATTTCTAATTTAAGAAATTAGTAACAGAATTGCGAAATATTTGATGCAGCAATTAAATACTTCTTAGTTTTCTATGATTTTCGAGCCATTATTTGCTCATTTATGCAGCCATTGAAACTTGTAGGTGAACATTTATTATTTTCCAGTCCACTATATATATAGGGGAAGATATTTACTTAATTCCCCAAAACATATAAATATGTGATTTCGTTGCTACTTTTTATAGTTATATCAAAATAATAATAAGAAGAAACACAAAAATATTTTTAATAAATTGTAATTTTTATATTCCTTGAATTCAGGTTTCAGGATTTGATCTTTCCTGCTGTATATGTGTTCCAGATTAATATGACATGTATACCATAAAAAAAGGGTGGTGGGAGATAAATATACATATTTCATATAAAAATATATTTCACAGTAACAAATAGTATTAAGAGATTTAATATATCTTCCAAAAATTTTATTAAGACATTTTAAAAAGAATTGTTTTAATATTTATTTTTCAATAACTAGAATCAGATATCCCCATCTCCATTTGAAAACAATTTCTTCTGACATTCAAACAATTAAATTTTTAAAAACATGCATCTTTAGTATTTATGAGTTAAATATATTAGTTAAATTCTAACAATATTTTAAAATATTTTTCTATTTCCACAAGCGAATACATTTTGAATTTCGTCTATAGCAAATAATATGCCATCAACAATGATAACAATTTAATAAAGTTACAAAAAATGATATAACATGTCAAATCGCCGCTAAATACTTTGAAATGAACAATAACATTTTTATTCTTTTAAAGATTATTTTAAAAACTTTTCAATTGGAAATTTAATATATATATTTTAGTTGGAGTAATAGTACACATTAACTATCAAAACAAAATAGATTTAGCAGTTTTTACTGTTCACATAAATTATTGTAATGAAAAAATATATAATGACTTTTAATACAAATCTTACTTACTTATCGATACTTATATTCTATTTTTGCCTCATTTGTGAACTATATTTATGGAATGTATCTAAAAACCTCAAAATGAAAAAATTTAATTAGGGCAAGATCTCTGTTTACAAATAAATCAAAACAGTCATTATAGTTTGAAGACTTTTGTACCTATTTATGTTTAAAAAAATTATTATTTTTCAATATCTGTCAGTGAAAATAATTCATATGTATTATTGATGTTAGGCTTACTTTTTAATAACTCATAGTTATAGTATAACACTGATTATTTTTACAATTCTTGGAATGAAAAAAATTGTGGATTAGGGATACATTTTTCTTAATACTTTTCTCTATCTTTGTTTAATTGATAGATTTATAATTGATATAGAAATACAGGTTTACAGAAGATAGAAAAAAATTATAAATGCTTTATTTTTTTCTTATATTTGAATTAAAAAAAAATTTCTATATTCTAATATAAAATGTTCTTGTCATTTTTAAGTAGAGGCACTGTGTTAAACACTTCACTTCCCCTTTCATCCTTTAGCCTGACTAGCCAATTTAATTATAAGGATTAAAAAAAAAGAATAAAATTTTAAAAAAAAAAAAAAAACTCTTACTGATTACATTAAATAGATGTCTAATCATAAATATCTAATGTTTTATATTTTAAATAAGCACAAACTCTGTTTTATGTCACTAACTACTTCAATTTTCAGCTGGTAAGGAAGATGAAAATCCTTTGAGGCTACGTGCTTCCCATGTCCCGTCTACATGCCTAGGAAATCATTTTTAAACTTCTATTTTTTATGATTAAAAAAAATCATACATTAGTCTATCTTTGTTTGTTTCTTTTATACACAGCTTAAGACTAACAATTTATTAAAGAATTTTGAGAAGTGTTGCAGAAAATAATAAAAACTAAGAAAAAAAAATAAAAGGTGCAGGGGAAGAATGACTCAATGCAGTTTTATAATTTACATGTAAATAACTTCAAATTCCATCAAATAACAGCACAAGCTTGATTATATGAAGACTTTGGTTAATATATGTGAATACATATAACATCAATAAAAAATTCAAGACTCTTTGGTTTCAAAGGAATGTTTTATTCATTTTCTGAAAATGCTTCAATACACAACAGAGCAACTTGTAAATACTTTATTTTAACTCTTTAATTTTTAATATATATATTATATATATAATAAATTGAAAAATATTTAACATATAACAGTTTTATGAAATAAGTGGCAATTGATTCCACAACAACATTAAAATTTTATACCGTATTAATACCAATTATTTTAACACCATACAATTCCTGTTAGTATGTTCTAGTACATTTTTAAAGCATGTACAAAAGAAAAAAAAAATTACAATTAACAAACATATCTTTGAAGCATGATAGTAATAAAATAAATATAAACTTGGAAGAGATGCAGTCTTTTCAACAAAGTGTTTCAAATTATACTTTGTTTTTGGATGTTTTTAGGTAACTCAGAGAAAATTCCATATGCATGTTCTTTTAAGACAGGTAGTAATGCTCGCTTAACTGGTCTTCTACCAACTTGACTTTTCCTTCCACAATAAATTGATTTTCATCTTGCAATTGCTGTAGGTTGGACAGGTATTTGACTGCCTCTCCTTCTGCTGCACTTCAAAACTCTGCTTGAGTAGTTAAGATTTCTAAAGGGAGGAAAAAAATAAAAGCAGAAATCTAAGTAAATTTCTTCCAACTTTCATCATACAGCTGCAGCGGTTAGTGGAAGAAAGTTCTACATAACATTTTAATGAATTAAAGAAATTTGGCTTTAGAATGCAACACTACAGTAGGGAATTTTACATTCATAATCTTTCAACAAGTCAAGATTATTTTAATAAACTCAGCTGTATCTGTAAAATGTTGAATTTCATATTTATTGCCAACCTCCTGCAATGCCCCAACAGTATGGTCATTAAAAACCTGTAAGGCAAGTCTTGACATTTTGTCTCAAGACTAGAAAGGGAAAGCTTTTAATGTTACAGTTACAGTTTTAATGTTTACAGTTATGTTTAACAAAGTTATTAGCATCAACATTATGTAATTTTCTAAGTGATGCAAAAGAAGCTTGGTGAAAACTTTTCCCTTCATGTCTCAAAATTTGGGGGGAGGGAGAAGGAATGAATTACCAACTGTTTTTTTTTTTTTGTTCAACCAACTGTTTTGTACACTTTTAAGTAAATGCAGTGGATCAATCATATAATTACAAAGGCCTTTTTTTTATCACATGGATGAAGATAAACCATTCGAAATTGTTTTTTCTTTTTTTGAATCGACCCGAGTATCAAATTGGGACATTGCACTTCTATTAATAGAATTGTTATCACTAACAACAGCAGACAAAAAAACACAATGTTTTCTAACTTATTGATTATTTTCCTTATCATGCAATGCAAATCATCTTATTTTATGCTTTTAACTGACCACACATGTATAACATCTTTGTAAGAAGAGGTCACACTTGAAATCACAAATGCATGTGCTGAGGTAGCCAACTTGCCATTATTTTTTGTGAGACCAACAATGTTTCTTGCTTTATAATCAACATATGGCTTTATGTGAATCTCAAACTGTTATCTTTATCTCTACGCATCATAATCTGAAGTGCATCTTTAACAGAATTCTCGTCTTTTGGCTCTTCTTCAAACACTTTAACACAAGTTGAAAGAATATCGGTAAGTAAACTAATACTTCAACACTGAAGAGGAAAAGAATACGATCCAACTTTTAATCGATTAAGATTCATGAAAAATACATTTACCTCCAATATTTCATTTATTAGTACAGAATACTTAATTTGAGGACAAGGAGAATCAGTTTTGCAAAAAGTAAATACGAATCCTTTGGAATTACAATCCATAAACAGGATAACTCCAAATTAGCTACCTTCAAATCATGTTCTTCCAAAGAGCCAAATGACTTGGACTTCTCAAATATTTCATTTTCTTTAATGCTGTTCTCAATAGTCTGAATGAGAGCAGACTGCTTTCTTTCCTTTCTCTTTTCTTCAGGACAATCTCTCTGGATCTTAGGAACTTGGAAAATAATTTGGTTATCCACAAAAAATTGTAGAGAATGCATTCTTTAATTTTTTTTAAGCCCAATGGTGAGGTAAACACTTTACCTGCGTTTATGTCGACCCCACGAGCTTCTCCGACAAAATCATCTTCTACAAAATGCAGCTCACACATCTGCAATATAAAATAATTTTTATTTTAGCTACCACTGACTTTATCATTCCAGTAAATGCAAAAATAATCGTTAAAACTACAATAACAGTAACATAATAACTACAAATTCAAAACAATGACTCATTGTTAAGTTTACAAGTAAAATGAACAGAAACTAGCAAGATGGATTATAATAAATAAAACGAAGGATAAAGTGAAGAATAGTGTGCTCCCGAGTTTGTCGCCAATATTGCAATCCATCAGAACACTCTTCTAGCAACATTAATGCTGTTTTGTTTACTACTTTTTAAAATGGTTGAGTTGTGCATAAACTACAACATGAAAAATGTTAAATTAAAAATTTAAAAGAAATATCGATTAAAGATTTTAATTTTGTTCTTTATTATAGTGAAAACTTTATTAAATGAAGAAAGTTAAGCTTATAATTAAAATTTATTTGCTTCTTTTTTCTTAATGTGAATACGAACAGAAAATATATATTCTTTAGCAATTTTTAATTGTCAGTATGAGCTTTAAAAAATTGTCTGCATTCTCACTTTAAAAGAAGAATGGAAAAGTTAACTTGCAATGGAATTCTTTGACGTTCTTGTAATTCTTTTGGTGTTCTAATGGTTAGTTCCCTTCATTATTTGTTATGTTGGGAGTATTTCGAACCTGTAGAATGGATGAAGGAAATATGTATATATATATTTTTTACGAGTTGATGAAGTTTGGAAAGGATGTTTGAAATTTTGTATGGAGAATGTTCTGATCGCTTCTTTCTCCGTTCTTTTCTTTTGGTTATGTACTGTCCCTATTATCCACACAGTCCTTATGTTCAATGTGCTAGCGAAGCTACTAGGTTCCCACTCTAGCTGCTAGAGAAGCCGTAGGATGTTTTTTCAAAGTAAAAAAATTCTGTCCGGTGCCTTCAGCATCTGTAGAAGGCACCGGGCAGTATGGGAAAAAAAAACAATACTTATCAGTAAAAAGTCCTAATTATATAGAGGAAAATGGTAGCCGTAATTGTTCCGCGGAAATATTTGTTTATTTTGTCCACCATCTTTATTGGCGACTTGGCATTGTTGGCGCAGCAGGAGGCACACTATAATTCACTTTTACCAAAACGAATAATAAAGCAATAGCTAAGAAATAAATTATTACCTTCATTCTGACATAACATTAATTATGCAGTTGACATTAATTAAAGAGAAATTACTCCTTTAATATAACTAAGAATTTTTGAAACTAATTTAATAAATTAAGTGTTGATTTCCTTATTTAAATTTATTCTATTCTTTATCCTTATTTAAATTTTTTCTTATCTTTCATTTTACAGTGGAAACAAAATTTACAGGAACTAGGTAAAATAGATAGTAAATAAAATTTTAATATTTATAATATAAATTTCTTGTTATCCTTACAAAGGGAAAGGATTTTGAATATTATTGTTCTAATGAAAAAAAAGGAGTTAATTTCGATCAATAGTGCACTCGAACACATTATTTGAAAACATACATTAGCCTTAATTCCGAATTATTAGCATTTCAAACTACATAATGGTAAATGCAAGTATAGTATATAAAATAAATAAACAGCAATGAATGATGCTCAAGAATCAATAATCAAACAGAACAAAAATAATGCATAAAGAAAATTATCACATTAGCACTAGATTCTGCTTAAAAGTAAGATCTATTTCAATATCTCATTTTTGAAGAACATAAGATAACACTATTCTTACATTATATCACGAAACGGATATTTGAATAATGTATTAATGAAATTGACGAAATAGTTTATATACCTTGCTGGGTTCAAAATCCTTTCTGTGAATGGCGGCATTCCACCGTTTTCGCAGATTCCCATCTTTCGGTAAATTAAAAACAAACTTTGGGCGCAGTTTTAAAATTTCCTTTACAGCTAGGTACACAACAAGTGAATGGCATTTTATAATCCACAAAACTAGTGTTGAGAAAAACGCAAAACAAAATGGCTAAGATTTCACACTCAAACAAAGCGGGAAAACAACGAAATGAAGGAAGCATGAGTCAGAAGAAAGGATCACGGGAGCAACCCTACCGGATATGATGTCAGAACTATCAAGAAATTCTTCACTCGTAGTAGCTACGGCAAAGAAAGTGTATGCGAAAGAAATCGACCTATGACAGGCTACCAAACCAATCACCTACTAGCGTCTCAATCGCAACGTAATCCCTATGGGATGGGCGAATCCATCATGAACCGTACTTTTCACAGGTAGGTACGTTTGCCCGAGAGGGGCAGCAGGGATAAACGTTGGCTTTTAAATGTTGAGTTGTAGCTCAACGCTTATCCCGGTTCATTTGAATCGTTTTTCGTTGATCACGAGGGAATACGTTGTCATTACTTTAGCATGTGAATGTGGATATAATTTTCCCCTCTATTAATGTCTGTTTTTAAATAACTATTTCTTATCTTTGAAAATGTTGTTTTGCAGTTTACAAATTTGTTCTTGTGTTGCGTTTCGTAAACAGATCATATATAATTTTTAGAAATGTATAAAATTACATTGTGAATGAAGAGGTAATGTGATATTGATATTTAAGTTTCATAGTATGTAATATGGAAATAAAACAAATCATTAACCATTTCATTTTCATACTTGTTGATTTTTTTTTGTCATTATATTACTCTTGTGCTTTGTAGTTTTAAGTAAATGCATGTTAAATTCTTGTAAAGGTAATAAACTAATAGGAATGAAATATATTGAAACATTGAATTTAAATAACACGTTTTGTGAATAGAAGACATATAATCAAAACTTAATGATCTAGGTCACCTTTATTTTTAAAAAAAAATAAGTAAAACAACTTTTACATAAATTTAGAAAAATAATTTTATAAAGTGCTTACTGTAAAAACAACTTTATCACAAAGTTTATTTCCTACTCGGGGATCATAAACATAGCATGTTGAGTAGGTATATATTGTAATATTTATGGTATATCAAGCCTTTATTCAAGAAACAATTTTCTTAAATGGATTCTGATTTTATTAATGTTTGATTGAGATTTATTTTACTATATTATAAATTTCTAAAATTTTTATTATCGCAAGTTATTTTCCTCTTCTCAATAAATAAAACAAATTAAGTTTTATTACTTAACAGATAAATCTCATTAAATGAGCTATAAAAATATGAACCTTTTTAATGCATCAAATAAAACTATTTTCAATTCATGTTTTATTGATAATTTAAGTTCTTTTGTAACAAATTAGTTCTACATAAACGACACAATTGTAAATATATTTAAAATATTTTCATTTGAAGTTATTTTATTAGTTCAATTAGTATTATTTGAAAATTAACATGTTAATAATGTCTGTTAGCAATTTAAAGTTGCAAAGAATTTTATTTTATAGTGATTTTTTTAACATAGGACTATATAAATTCAATTTTCTTATGACAAGTATAAGATTATATTCAATTACATAAAAGTATTAAAATGTAACTCCCTGCGAATGTTTCGGAGGATATAATTTTTTTTTAAATACTGGTTGTTTTTAAATTAGGGTTTGTTTTTCTAGTTATTAAGAAATCATGAAATATAGAGTTTCATGTTCTTACTTGCAGCTTCCTCAGTATATTTCAAAATATAAATATTCTTGAAAGATTAATATAATGGTCTTTTTGATAAAAAGATGTTCAGAATATTCACAATATTGCAGCCTGTTACTGACATTCTGAATATAGGAAAGGAATAAATCTCTCTTTTTAAAAAATGAAACCAATAAATTTTCCAGTTAATAACTGAAACAGAAGTGATATTGAACTAATATATTATACAAATATAGAAAGCCTGAATGTTCAGCATGTCACATGTTCTATTTCTAGTAGCACCAATATGTTTCCATGTGAAAACTTTTTAAAAGAGGGTTAGTGGAATTTGGCTTCATTCTATTTAGTTGTAGATGCCTCCAACTGGGGAAAGTTATTTTATGGTCACCCTGTAGTTTAATTACACAAAATTTTTGAAATATGGCAAAATGAAGTTTTAAGAATTCATTGAAGAAAAGTAAAAATTGGAGCAAAAAAATTATAGTTAGGAAAGAATTAATTTTACCTGCTAAATCATCCAGCAGTTATTTTTTTCATGTTTAGGAGTATGAATATAATATCCTGAAAATTCTACAATTAAATAACAAGCTAATATTGAATTAAGCAATAACACTTGGAAAAATAGAAATATAGTCAAATATCAAATTCTTATTGGTTTAACAGTATAATATAAACAAATTAATCAATATATGAAATAAAAACTAAAATAAATAAATAATATATAGCACTGTATTACACAATTTTTTGACTAAACTTTAATAAGTTAATATCATAACTAAGCAGTTTTTAGAGTGATGAAAAATAAAATGTATCGATTGTTAGCTTTATACAGCTATAAAATGTAAATAAATGTGTTCACGGTAATTTTTTTCAGATTGTTGTTCCATGACATAAAATCATATTTACAGTGTTGGGAATGAAGTAATCATGTTATCTTCCTTTTGTGAATAATTGCAATACTTATTAATTTATTTGAAAAATCTTGGTTGGTTTCATTATAAGTCATAAAAAGAAATAGTTATATATAATCCTTATCATGAGAAAGGTTTTATTTGATTTGTCAAAATTTTTCTCATCTAAATCTTAATGCTTACCTTATTAAAATGATAGTGCAAGTTTACACATTACTAAAGTTTCTACTATTTTAATGACAAAATGAGATTCTCATCTTACAGTTTATCAAATAAAATACAAAGATATCCTTACCAAATATGAAATCATGATAAAAAGAATTAAATAATAATTAGCAAGTTCACTTGAATCACAACAAGGAAAACTAAAAGCTAAATTTAGAAGAGCCTACAGAAGCAAACTGTTTTTTGAGATGTAGTCTATTTAACTGACATAGCTCACAAATGGTAAAATGTTTAATATGTAATAAAGTTAAATATAATAAAAAAGCAATATATATTTATTACAAAAACATTATGTAATGAAACAAACAGAAAATGGATTAATAAAGGACGAGGGAATACTATGCAATATTAAAACAAGATATTGTTTTCATATTTGTTATTGTCTGTTTCATCATTCTGTTATGCATTTCATATTATATATATTCATATTTGTCACATCAGGTGACCAGTTTGTTCACCAGGAATATTGGTTGTATTTGTTTTTAGATAAATTGTGTAGATATAACTTCATATCAAATAGTTTAGCATTAAAATTGTGATTTTAACTGACTTACTTAAATATTCTTATTTGTGTATTGTGATCATAACTTTTCTGATTGAGACTGTTACTTGACATCATGGCACTGTTGAAAATGTAAATAACCCTTTCATCTATCTTTTAAATTTGAGATATTGTAACTTCACTTTTGCTATTTGTTTTATAAATTGCTCAGACATTAAGTATAATACTTCTTTACTTGACTTTCAATAATGGGCGAAAACCATGCGATTAACTACATGATGAAATAATGAAAACGATTTGGATTTCAGGGTAATAATGTAACATTAAATGTAGGGGGGGAAATCGGTCCAAGGTGCACACGTCCACCATTCTACATATGTGTCACATTTGATACATGTAGGTCAAAGATTTGGCTTGTAGAGCACCAAAACACGCACATTCAACTTTATTATTTGTATATAAATATATTTGTTCCACTTTTTTTATAATTAAATGTTTCGTTATTCGTTCATTGAAGCAAGTTATGTACGGGGTGGATAAAAAAAATGATTCCGTTTTTATCCTTATAATGTATTAAAATAGTTAAATATAGTAATACTAAAAAAAAAATAAAATATGCAAGTGATACAATAAATAAGTTTATTTACATAAATACTACAGACAATAACTCTGTAGATGATGACTTGCAATTCTGTTATTTGGTTAAATGTTACAAACTGTATTTTGGTTTATATATTATAATTATGCTAAATAAACTAGTGAACTAGAACTTCAGCTCTCAAGAATTGAATAAATTTGATGATAGCTCAATGATAGTTAATAGATATTTTATAGAAATTTTTAATTTAATAAATTTAAATAATATTTTATAAACTTTCTATTGCAAACAACTTTTTTTTATTATCTATATAGAATAAGAAGTGAAATACTTTTTTTTACTTAATATACAAATAAATCTAAATTTTTCAAGGCAGATTTTTAAAAAATTTCAAATGCAATTTAGTTTCTCCATTGGTATATTGTATCTAATTATTAAAAAATATAGCATTGTAGTTTTATTAGAAACAAAGACAAACAAATTAAAAAAATATAATGAAAATAGTTATTTCCATTTTTTTTATTAGTATTTATATAAAAATATGTTCTTTTCTATGAGAAGAAATATTAAATTTCTATAATTTTATATTTATTTTATTGTTTTACAATAAAAAATTAATAATAACAAAATAAATTTGGATGGACACTCTAGAAACAAAGTTATAGCAAGTCTGAAAAGTCAAGGAAACAGAATGAAAGCAATTTGATTAAAACTTGTTTTAAATATTTACATAACAGCTCATTTTTGTGAGGCAGTTAAGAAAATGATATATTTGTTTTCATTAGGTTTGCTTCGAAATCATTAAGGAAACCAAAATATGAATGGCTAATAAGCATAGATAATATACTCTCAATTAGCACTGGAACCATTGTGCATTATATATGTAATTCTCATAATTGTGCTATAGGTAAAGGAAAAGTATTTATTCACATAAAATATAGAAATGTTACAGTGTTAAAGAATATAGTAAGAATATTTACAGATTGGTACCCATAAGGCTCTACTTAGCTGAATGCCTGCTAAAAATTTCTTTGGTAAGTGGTTAGTGATTAAAAAAAATAACAATCTGCTATTTATTTTTCTGAATTATATAGGTAATTCTCATAATTTATAAGACTAACAATGAAAAACATTTATACATGAATATTTGACCAAGTTAGTCCAACAAACATTGATATGGCATAATAGGAGATGCTTTGGATGTAGAATATTTTACTATATAACTTTCAAAAATCAAATAATAAAAATAGCAAATTATTTAGCATGTAACTAAATTGAAATACTAATATGATTTTTTTTTTTTTTTGTCTATTGAATTGATATATTTGGCTCTAATTTACAATGTAAAATTTTAATGAAAGGAATAAACATTATCAAGAGGGTTTTGCAATGAATAGACACATATTAAATGCACAAACTACATATAAAATGCTAAGCAAAATGTGTAAACTTTATTAAGAATGAGAACAATGCATAATATTAAAAAAAATATTACAACTGAAAAACATAGCTACCATAATTACAATTTCAGGTTCAATAAAGTAAAGAAAGCGATAAGAAGGAAAAATTTACCTAAGTATTTTAAATACTAGTATATCTTCTCACAAATCATGTGATGTGTTGCATTTTATCGTTAAAAAATGTTCCAAGATTCAAATTGCCAATACTGCAATTGATTTTGAATAATCAATTTTTGAATACTTAGTACATTCTAAAAGAGACACTGTGAATCTATGTGTGTAATATTTTACTTGCATTTTTTTTTTTTCTTTTTAAAAAGAATTTATCATAGCATAATTATTTTTAGAAACTATATAACTGCAACTGGCTAATGGAAAATAAATGTAAAACATATGAAGTTCCCAAATAATGTCTTAAATTGTGTTTTTATGATATGAGAACCGTCTTGGGATTGAGATTTTTATTTCAGAAAAAAATTGGCCAGCTATATCTTTAAATTGAGACTGCAGAAAATGCAAAATATCAGAAAACATTCTAAATCCATTCCAAATTTATTCTGTTTGAGTTTATATTCTGAATTAACAACATTCTAATCATATTATAGAAAATACTTCTACAGAAAGATTATATCAGGAAGCTTATTCTATTTAAAGTATATATATTTCAGATACTTCAATTTGTCAATGTCTTTTGTGACTATCTATGGTTTAAAAATCCAACTTTTAGTTTATATTACAAAATTGAAATGTTCTGATGTCATATTTTAAATTTAAAAATAGCAGAATCATTTTTTTTTAGTTCATAGTAACATATTAAGAAATATAGAAATGTGAAGTTTAAGAATTATAAAAAAAATAGACATACACTGTTCTGGGAATGTAAAGGCAAATATAACCATTGGCAGAATATTTTTTTCTCAGACTATAAAGATATTATATCCATACAATCATATGAAGTTCTAATAGGCACATCTTTCTTATTTATTGCAGAAATAGTGCATGTTAGATGTAAGTGAAAAATATGTTTCCATATTATTCAGAAATTTTTCTGTAAAGGAATATTATATTACAATTAAATTTTTTTCAAAATCAGTAAATTACCAATTTTAAAGATGATGTATTAATGGAAACATTCGTCGGGTCAAAAGTACTTTTAAATGATTTCAAGATTCATTAACAATCAGGAAATTCAGTACCCTATAAAGACAGAATTAGTAATAATAATAATAAAAACAGTAGAAAACAAGTAAAAGCCACCTGAAAATGAATTGTCTGAAATATTGCCTTTGTACGTTTGTTGTGTTTTTGCTATAAATTTGATAAAATGGTATTTGTATTAAATATCCATTAAATAAGATGAAAGATCACTGAAAAATATGTTTTAAGCTAATATGTCGACACCTTACTCGGAAAACGCATCCTTCCACTACAGCAAAAAACGATTCAAATGAACCGGGATAAGCGTTGAGCTTCAACTCAACATTTAAAAGACAACGTTTATCCCTGCTGCCCCTCTCGGTCAAACGTCCCTACCTGTCGAAAGTATGGTTTGGGATGGATTCGCCCATCCCATAGGGATAGACGTTGCGATTGAGACGCTAGTCCAATCACCTACAGGCGTTGATAAGATCTCTAATCCAGTATGTGTCCTGCGATTAACGTTATGAGGATGAGTGTTGAGATGCACGCTTGCTGTTTCGGCTGTTTGGCTGTTTTAATCCTATCTACCCTTCATTTCAATTTCGACTGGGAAATGAAATAAAATCAGATCTTGAAGTCAATAAATATCAGATGAAACAACAAGCGGTTTCAACAAGCATCTTTCGATTCCATATTTGCCATCATGAACATGATTGGCTGTTCTGGTCATGTGATTCACTGACGTTTGCTTATTGCAACGGAAAGATTATTTTGAATATATTTTCGATTAATTTTAAATATGGTTGCTGTTTGGATTGAAAATATTTTGAATGTACTTTTGATTATTTATAAGCATGACTGAAATGAGAATGTGTATGATTAATTTAAAAGCAAAAACGATGTGGAGCATCGCTATTTGCGATTAATCTTAAATATGATTGTAGTTTCTTTTTTGAAATAGTTTGAATGAACTTTCGATTATATTTAAGCATAACAGAAATGTGAATGTATATCATTAATTAAAAATGTGTTATTATTGTGTGTTCCTATTTTATTAATGTATTAAATCCAGTAACAAAAGCCTTAATAATGTAATATTTTCAGTTATTTATAAATGCAATTATAGTGGGCCTAGAATCGAAGGATATAGCAGCCTGCTTTTAGAATTACTGGCGAAAAGCTACTTTTTGACGATAATTTCGGGTTGGCGAAAATGGTCAACAGGAAAATCCCAAAGTACGCAGTTCTGTATAGAAAATACTAATGTAATAAAATTAGGGTGCACCGTAGTTTAACCCCCTTCTTCGCTAAGTTGCGATTACGCTCAATGTTGTTGTCGATTTTTAAAGATTTTTCCAATTAGGGGTTTAAACTCCGGTCTTACCATAGTGCCTTAATATTTTGTTTAAAATTAATGGAAATGTTAAGAGAAACTTTAAATTATTGAAGAATAGTAAACAAAATGTATTGTAGGATTAATCTCACTGAAAGTACGGATGACAAATATTTTCAGAGCGGTTATTACGTAACCAATAACAAAAAGTCACAAATACAAGTGATCAATACTTTTCAAAGAGAGGTGTGATTCAAATCCTTACTCCATCCTGTTATATTTCGATTACAGGTTTTGGATCACGATAGAAACTAACAATCGATACGATATCACTGAAATTTGCCGGAGCGGTGACGATACGATCTGTCCAATGGAAGCTCTCGAAAGAAACCTGTGGTTGGATTGAAAAGTGAACGGACCGGTTATTGGAATTATCGTATCGTATCATTGAATTGCATATCACTGAAATTTATCGGAGCGGTGATTCACCGGAAAGTGCGAAGCTTCACTGGAAAGTGCGAAGTCACCACTCCACTTTACGGGAGTGACCGATATTCGTATTTGATGATGCACTTATTCCATACGGATTATTTTTAATTGCTCGTGACATGATTGACTTTGATTACATGCACTCTGTTTACTGCTGGCGCCATCTATTGGTAGAATATAGGACTAAAGTAGACATTTTAAAGAAATGACATATATTTTTAACTCATCTTTTCCAGAAAATGGTTCCCTCTAATAAATAAATTAAATAAATAGTTTAGAGAAAAAAAATAAAATTTAAGAAGTAAGCTAAAACAGATAAATTAATTCAATCACACGTTAATTAAATTAGTAAATTAAGTATTAATTACAATTAATAAATTTTATATTTAATATTAATTTTTAATTAATAATATGATTGAAATAACAGATATTTGGAACGCATATTTAAAAATAACAATAGCAATATTATTTGTTATTTAAAAAATCGTGGATTATGCATCTCTAACTGAAAGGCGATTCATCTTACAAACGTCAGTGAATCACATGACCAGAACAGCCAATCATGTTCAAGATGGCAAATATGGAATCGTAAGATATTGTCGCTTGTCATGAAACATACAAAAGATTCTATGTGGCAATTTCTTTTATCATTAAAAAAGATCCAAAAATCCATGAGTATGATAAATAAAATAGACATGTTACAACAAAAAATATTAATTCGATGTTCAAAACGTAGATTTTGCAGAGAATAGATGTTTAATACTTTCTATTACATTACAAGCTCTCATATCAAAGTTGATGATAAGTAAAATCTGAAAATGTTGACTATAGATGGGTAAGATTTAGTTCCAGACTTGTTCAATTACTTTTACATTTGTTTTAAATCATCTTGACGTCTTTTTACAACCGACGTCTTAATTTTTAATTATGGTTAGATAACGAAGACGACATCTGATCTGGCATTTCTCTGGGCGATCCAATGTTTTCAAACTAATCCAATAACTGCTATCAAACTAATGACAGGTACTTTTTTATTTCTCTCTTGTATCTTCCAAGGTTTTCTAATCGAAATTTTCTTTTCAATGAAATGATTTCAATGTCGTTGATGAACACAATTTTGCTAAATTAAATTTCAATAGCAATGGTAAAAGAAAATTCACATGAAAATATTGTCTACAAAATTGTAGCAGTGAACGATTTTGAAATAATTTCAAGCAATTTAATTTTTGGGGACAAACTGTACAAAACCAATGCTTGAGAAAAAAAATCTCATCATAGCTTTGTATACTGTTAATGTACTTTTTAGCAGTACCTGTACAATATTATCTGTGACATGCTGAATGTTTATGAAATAAAAACCAGAAAAATATAAAATAAAAATAAACAGCGGGAGTTG
Organism: Argiope bruennichi; assembly: GCF_947563725.1. NCBI lineage: Eukaryota > Metazoa > Arthropoda > Arachnida > Araneae > Araneidae > Argiope > Argiope bruennichi. The sequence goes on from NC_079157.1 coordinate 33,108,397, forward strand.
TCTCTCAAAAATTTTCTCCCGTACTCTTTAATAAAGGTGCAATCCTTGATAACGGCTTGATCCTTATTAGCACAAAAATGACAATGATACTGGTACGATATCTACACGATATTGGCCGGTATTCAGAATATCGAAGAAAGTCGTGGAGATATCGTACAATATCTTGCACTGGCGTACAATAGTTACGAAGTATTAACCTTTAGCGTAAATTGGGTCTTTTTAATAAATCTATTGTGTCATCCTAAGCGAATTGTTTGGCGATTAATTCCTGGCATGCGGTAAATAGAATCCGAAAATCGAATTTGTATTTGATGTATGTGATTTAGATGCGTTTTTCTCACTCTATTGAAACAAAAATTTGACACAAAGCTACACCTGCAATCAAAAAATCACATACCAAGGTGACATATTTAAAACCACATATATTTAAGACTGAGTTATTTTTATATGTGTCAAAAAGTTCAGACCCACAGACGATAAATCCTTTGTTGGTTTCAGCTGAAAATTTGATAGCTTCCTAGACTATAGATGTTAATTCTGTGCATCGAATTTTATTTATGCAGCTCTCTTCGTTTTGTAACTATAGTGATGAATTATATTCAGACTGCCACCAGATATAATTCCTCTGCGGAAAATTTGATAGAGATCTACAAATTTGGTATAAAAACCACTTATCATATTCCATCCGTTTAGGTAAAAGTGTTGTTGAAGTATCTTTGTCAAAGACAGGCAGACAAACATTTCCCAAAAATGTGTTGTTTGTTTTTTTTTATCTCAGAGAGGTCTATCACATGGAGATTCGTCGAAAACTGGAGGTTTTATTTTATTTTATTTATTTATTTTTGATGATTATCCATACCACGCACACGAGAAAGTAACAATTTTTATGATTTTACATTTTTTTTCCAGTAATGATATCTCTTGGTAAGCTGTTGATAGTAAAAATTAAAATCAAATTGAAAATAAAGACAGTCTTAAAAAAAGAGAACCCCACAGAGAATCAATGAAATTCTACGATTTCCTTGCTAACCATACTAATAATGTTATTGAAAATAATAAGGAAACAGTCATCTAGTTCTACCATTGGTCTGACTTCACCAGCTTGTTTTCCATATAAAAGCTCCTGACTTCTGGATATGTTATGAATTGTTACTTGCTCTGGTTGCTTGTCCTCCGCGATCTTTCATTTTAGAGAGAAATCGAAAAAACACAGCTTCATTGTACATTGTATATAAGGAAAACAAAAGGCAGAGTTCTCAAGCACTAACCACTGAATCAATTTCGAAAACTTTCATTTCATAATAAAGCTAATGACATCTAGAAATATTATCAGTATTGGCCAGCTATTCTTAGAACTCCAGTTTCCAGAGAAATTGAAAAATAAAAGAAGTATCGGTTTTGACATAGTCCCAGACACTGTTATTGCATCGATTTATTGTATATCAGTGTTTATGATCATTGCTTGCATCATCTATATTCGTTTTCAATTTCTTCATTTCGAAAGAGACTGCAAAATGAGATATTGACAGACTTTAAAGTCAATAACTTGTCTACTTGCGCCAATTTTCGTCGCCAATTAATAACTGTTTGACGTGACTAAATTATGTATTATTTTATATTCATTGTTCGAAATAATTTCATTTGGAAATGTCTCAGATTCGTATGCTATTTAAAAAAAACACCTTCGATTGCATTGCAGTACCAGCAATTGATGAGAAGAATGGTTGAAGTGATGGCTTCAATGGGGTCATTTAACTTTGCTATTCAAACAAACATATCCCAGATACTTCATTCTCAAATTTTAAAGGGTTGCATTTTGAGCACATTTTATTCATCTTTCAACATCAATAATTGGATGCAGGCTTTTCCCAATTACCAAATTATATTACTGAATAAGATCAAGTTTTACAAGCTGACTTCATTCTGCCTAATTGAATGGATTTAAAAGAGTAGAAACTATTTTTGATCATATTGTGCCAAACTTATGGTGTAATTGAAACACAAAGTATATAAAGTTTCGATTTTTCAGAACAATATATTATATAAAAATTTTAACATAATGTGATAAAATATTAAGATAATCTAAAAGTTAAATTTTAAAGTGCCAAAAATTTAGAATGCAAATCATTTTTCAGAAAGGTATAAAAAAAGTACAAAATTAAAAATTTTCTGGACAAATGTCAATAAAACGGACATTTGTCCAGACTGGACATTTGTTGACATTTGTCCCATTCTGGACAAATGTCAACTAAGATTTTCATATTCAGATAAATGTCAGCTTTTTTTCTTGCTAAATTAATATCAAAATTAGGAAATTAATTATAATTTAAAATTTTATGTGAAGAGGATGCAGTTTTGAAGACAGTGAGAAGGCTTTGTATTTTTAAGTTCGTTTTATTCTCTTCCGGGTGGCAGGCATGATTATTTATAAGAAGACGCGGACAAGCCACGTCCGCCACAGCACGTTGCAAAAACAGGTCGGGAAAAAGCGCAAAATAAATTATTCCCTCGTCTTATATAACACGAGATATGGATAGGGAAAATATTTTTTGACAGTGCTAATATATTATTAAGCTTCTGATAGGGATTTCTGACGCATGTCAATCACAAGTAAGGGAAACACAGGGATCTTTAAAAAAGAATGTGCTTACTGGAAATTTTTCTATCCCTTCACCCTGAGCGTTTGAAAATGTTGGCGTTTAAGTCGATTCAGCAATTTTATAAAGCTTCTCTTGAATTAATTAAGTAGAGAAAGTGGAATTGGATCAAGAAATAAGAGAATGGACTTACAATGGGCTAAATTAAACTAAAACTTTGTAAAATAATTAGAATTGAAATCAGAATTTAAAGTATCATTACACACACACACACACACACACACACACACACACACACACACACACACACACACACACACACACACACACACACACACACACACACAACACACACACACACACACACACACACACACACATATATATATATATATATATGTATGTAATGATATTTTAACTCTAATTTCAATTTAATTAATTTTCAAGATTTTATCTTAATTTAGCCCATAATAACTTCATCCTAAAATATTCTCTTATTTCGTGATCCAATTCCACTTTCTCTACTTAATTAATTCAGGAGAAGCTTTATAAAATTGCTTAATCAGCTAAACGCCAACACTTTCACACGCTCGGCGTGAAGGGGTAAAAAAATGTCTAGTAAGTACATTCTTTTTAAAAAAGATCCCTGTGTTTCCCTTACATGTGATTAGGGATTGCAATACCGGTATACCGGGATACCGAATACCGGTATTTTGAGCCATTTGTACAATTTTGTAATACCGGTATTCACAAGTTTAAATACCGGTTTTTCGGTATTTACTAGAAATTTTTAAAATGGTCTCCACTATATGTTCAGGGATCGCGAACATAGCAAAATAGTATACATTTTTGTTTTTATGTCTCCTTAACGGGCGAAATTAATTAGATAATTAATGGCTTAATTAATTGCTTAAATCTAAATGAGCGAAACATGGATTATCCCTGAAAGAAAATATTGTATCCATAACGACTGATGGAGCAACAATTATGAAAAAAGTTGGAAAGTTGATTGGTGCAAATCAGCAGTTGTGCTATGCACATGGAATTCAATTAGGAGTAATAGATGTATAATACCAAAAAAATAAAGAACAGAAGAATATAAATACTGTGGATATAGGAACTTCGAATTCCAACTTTGAAAAGAGTAAGAGTGAGAGTGATATTGACAAAGAAGATAATGACAATGTAAATGTTGAAGAAGATATTGCTAATGAAGATGAAATATTAACCTATCAAGAATTGCTTCCTATAATTTAGAAAGTTCGAAAAATTGTTAAGATATTCAAACGTTCCCCTATAAAAAGGATATATTACTTAAATATATACTAACCGAAAATAAAACAGAATATATGTTAATATTAGATTCTAAAACACGTTGGAACAGTTTACTCCTAATGATGGACCGATTTTTGAAACTGAGAAATCCAATCCAAAAAAGCAATAATCGACTTAAATCGGTAAATTAATTTTTCAGATAGTGAATTCGACTTAATATCCAGAACTATATCAGCTCTACTTCCAATAAAACTGACTATTGGGACATTATATCGGATAGATTCTAATTTATTAACAGCTAATGAAACAATAAATTTCTTGTTGCAGTCACTGAAAGAACATCACTATCTGAAGAATTATATATTACATTGAAAAACCGCACAGAAGAGAGGCATACCGAAATAGAAAATGTCTTATGGTATTTACATAATTCTAATGATTTTAAAAATGAAAATGAAAAAGAAGAAAAGAAAACAACCAGTTCAAATCTGATTAAGTTTAGAGTAAATTTTCTTAAATTTTTTTACTCACAAACCTATCCACATTCAGAAGAATTCTGTTCAATTATCGAAAATTATGATGTCACTACTGTCGATAGTGAAAAGGAATTGTCTCTTGAACAAAAATTAGAATTAGCGATAAATTAAAAAAAAATTTCAACGAACCAAAATACAATACAGAAATCAGCTATATCCAAAACCATCAGACGAGAAATCGATTTATTTGAAGATGAGGGATTTAGAGGTAAATACTTGAAAAAATATATCGCGCATTGCTAACAGTACCACCAGCTAGCGTAGATGACGAAAGAGCGTTTTCGACAGCTGGTAATTTTTACACAAAATTACTTTTCAGGCATAATGACAGTAGAATTGATACAATATGTTTTTTTTATGATCACATTTCTAAAATTTGTTATAATATCACAGACTCACTAGTGATACTTACACTTTTTTTGTGATTTAAATGAACAATTGATACACTATGTTTTTTTAAGATCCCATTTCAAAAATTTGTAATAATACCACAGACTGAATAGGGATATTTACACTTTTTTGTGATTTAAATAAATAAGATGTTACGTTACTTTTTTGTGATTATATACTGTTATAATTTATAAGTTACAAATTATTTTTTGTTATATTTACACTCTCTAATAAAACTGGCAAATAAAACAAAGAAACACCTGTGTTTTCTTTCTTTTTTCTAAAATTTCTAATACCGGTATTAAAACCGGTATCCCGGTATTAAGATTTAAAAAATACCGAATACCGGTATTGAAATTTTGGTCCGGTATTGCAATCCCTACATGTGATTGACATCCGTCAGAAATCCCTATCAGAATCTTAATATATTAGCACTGTGAAGAAATATTTTCCTTATCAAAATCTAAGGTTATATAAGACGAGGGATAATTTATTTGTTTCTTCTTCCCCACTTCTGCTTTTGCAACGCGCTGTGGCGGATGTGCGATGTCCGCGCCTTCTTGTAAATAATTATGCTTTCCCGATGGATTAAAAAGAATTTTAAAATGTAAAAAGTCTTTTCACTGTTTTCAAACTGCATCCTGCTTCACATAAAATAATGCTTACACATATATGTAATGATATTTTAACTCTAATTTCAATTTAATTAATTTTCAAGATTTTATCTTAATTTAGCCCATAGTAACTTCATTCTAAAATATTCTCTTATTTCGTGATCCAATTCCACTGTCTCTAATTAATTCAAGAGAAGCTTTGTTAAATTGATGAATCAGCTAAAATCTAACTTTCCCACACTGCGCGTGAAGAGGCAAAATACCGCTGATGAGGCAAATTCTTTTTTAAAATCTCCCTGTGTTTCCCTTGCCTTCTCCGCGCGTGTAACGAAAATCCCTATCGAAATCTCGTAATATATTAGCACTATGAAGAAATGTTTTCCATTTCAAAATCATAGGTTATATAAGACCAGGGATAAAATGTCCATGAGCTTTTTCCTCATTCCTTTTCTGTGTCGTTCTGTGTGCTCATCGCTTGTACATATGCCTGCTTCTTCAAAATGAAATAAAACGACGTCACGAAATTAAAAGTATCTTCACTGTCTTCAAACTGCATTCTGCTTCACGTATAATAATGCTCACACACACACACACAATATATATATATATATATATATATAGTTAGAGCCATTTATATTGCATTGTAAACATATATTCATATATGTCAATCGCAAATAAATAAATATGCCATCAAAAACATAACGTGTAAAAAAAACCGTCTCGCAACTCAATTCTTCTATCGTAAAAAGTTGTGAGATTCATGTAATACCAAGTCGGTCCATTTATTCAGTCCCTACTTAAGGGTCCTTCTGTCTTAAGTTATTACGTAATTAACAACATCTTATCTAACCTAACAACATCTTATCGTGACCATATCAATATTAAAAATCTTTTATGGTTTAAATAAATAGATTGACTTGGCAATCGCACTAAACAATCTAATTTAATATAATATGTTAATGTAATCTAATTTAATGTAAAGATACATTGTGTTTTCATGCGATGGCCAAGTCAATCTATTTATTTAAACCATAAAAGATTTTTAATATTGATATGGTCACGATAAGATGTTGTTAGGTTAGCTAAATACGTAATAACTTAAGACAGAAGGACCCTTAAGTAGGGACTAAATAAATTGACCGACTTGGTATTACATGAATCTCACAACTTTTTACGATAGAAGAATTGAGTTGCGAGACTTGGTTTTTTTTTACACGTTATGTTTTTGATATCATATGATATTTTCAGTCTGTTATTGTTTAGTGCAACATTTTTCTGGAAATTTTAGAGCTGTGAATCAGGACAGGAATTTTAGATATAAAATTATAATATTTTTTTTTTTAATTCACTAAAAAAGGATGTATGTAGCAAAATTTCTAGTACACTTTGCTCAAATCGCAGAAATAGATTACTAAATATTCTTTTACAATCGAATCTCTACATATCCAACATACAAGTCATATGGAATAAGTATGTGCGGGTTGCGGTACGAACTCGCAACGTTAGGGTTCATAGCCGAGTAACATAACCACTAGACAAAAGAGTACTCTCTTCTCCGGAAGTTGTTATCTGGCTTATAATGTTACCACTACAATAGTCCCCCACCAGTGAGTCGGTAGAGTTTATTGCGCCAGTTATGGCGAGCGACGAACGTTGTTATCGCGCCAAGTGTTATGGCGGGTGACGGCGAGTGTGTGTGAGTGGTTGCTGCCGGTAGATGGAGCCACGACAGCAGAATGAAGGATGCAGTTGTTCAGAACCAGGGTCACCAATGTGCGGGTTGAGGTTCGAACTCGCAACGTTAGGGTTCATAGCCGAGTAACATAACCACTAGACAAAAGAGTACTCTCTTCTCCGGAAGTTGTTATCTGGCTTATAATGTTACCACTACAAGTAAAATTTTTAAATTAAATCTAATGTACAATAATCCGGACGTGCAGAAATATTTAGAAATGTATGCACTACACTTAATTCCACATTTTGTAACGAAAAACAACTATAATTTTTTTTAAAAATTTAGAGGATTAAAAGAGAAACAAAAAAATAATAAATAAATCTTGAATTCAAAGATGTTTTTAAAAGATTTAGAAATTGTAGAGATTACTAATACATACTTTTTGATGTGCCATATATTTTGTCGATTGCGTATGTTTTTCAGACTTTTAGCTTTCGTTTAGGGATATAGTCTAGACACTAGTCTAAAGTAGGATTAGAATTCTGAAAAATAAGTAAAAGAATATCTGCAACGGAAAATGAGAATCGTAAATGACGTTAAGTTTATATCCCTTCTTTGGCCTCCAGCATTTAGAGTTTCTTTTCTAATGAAAACTGGTGAAACAGTTTTTTTTTTTTCTGATTTAATTTTTATAACTTCTTATAAAAAAAAATGCCTGTATATAATTTTTGAATGCAAAATTTTATACGTAATGAATTATTTATTAAAATTCATCTTATTTAAATCCTAATTTTATTTCTTAATTTTTAACTTAATTTATTAAATATTTTCATTCTACCCTAATGCTTGCAGCATCTTTTTAAGATACCTAAGATTTCCTACCCTAAATCTAAACGTACCAAACAAATCCCTATCAAAATCTCTTTGTTACTGAGGAGACAACATTTCTGGCTCTTTTATACTTGTATCGCGATATAAATGGACGTCAGTTTTATCATAGATCTTGTACAGAATATGCCTACCTTAGGGAAATAAATTGAAGTATATATATATATATATATATATATATATATATATATATATATATATATATATATAATTAGTTTTTATGACAGGAATTTATACAAATAAATGTTTTGAAGTCATTATTTGGTTTCAATTTTTACCAGTAACGCAAATGTTTTTACGTAGGAATTATGAGTTTAAATTAAGTCTTATTAAAATATAAAAAATTATATTTATTAAAACATGTAATAAAATCTTAAGTTTTTCTATATAATAAGTTTTATCATATAAACAGGCATTCGTTACGTATCGGTAAGAAAGATATATATTTGTTTCATCTGAATGGTTTATAAAAATCATATACAGTTTTCTATATTATGATTTTAAGATCTTCAAGATTTAAATATTAAGGATTGAAATTCAGAAACTTCCACCTGCTCTCTACTGAGGCAAGTCACATATCTTCATAGCAATTGCGATGAAAGTAATCAGTAGTTATTATATGCACTTTAAAATTCCGCAGCAGTTGAGTCTATAAATTCATGCACTGTGCGCTTAGTTTTTTTAATACAAATAGCGAAATTTTATGACTTGAAAATGTATATATTTTGAAGACATGAAAAATAAGAAAAAGATAAGTAAGCTATTTTCCAGATAAATAAAAATTCTTTATTTATATTTCACGCTTGAGTAGCATCTTAGCCGTCGCAGTTCAAAAGAAATGCGACGTTGCCCAGGGAACACCACGTGGAGGTGTGCTACTCTCGTTCCCCTCCCGCCAAGCCTCCCTTCGTCGCTGCATCAAATGTTTTAATGTTTTTTTTTTTTTTTTTTTTTTTTCATAAAACCATTTAGAAGCAAGCTGACGACAGATTTTAAAAGAGCTTCTAGATGTTGACGATAGTCTTTGAAAATCCATCTGGTTACTGACAACAACATTTCAAATAGCCTGTAGAAAACAAAGGCAATTTTAAGTAGCATCTGGTAATAAAGGCATTCGTTTCTAACTCCGTTTGGATGTCGAAGGCAGTCAAAAGTAGCATCTGATAATACAGGTATTCTTTTCTAACTGCGTCTGGATGTCGAAAGAAATCAAAGTAACATATGGTAATACAGGTATTCTTTTCTGTCTGCGTCTGGATGTCAAAAGCAGTCATAAGTAGCATCTGGTAATGCAGGCATTCTTTTCTAACTCCGTTTGGATGTCGAAGGCAGTCAAAAGTAGCATCTGATAATACAGGTATTCTTTTCTAACTGCGTCTAGATGTTGAAGGCAGTCAAAAGTATCATTTAGTAACACAGGTATTCATTTATAACTGCGTCTGGATGTTGAATGTAATCAAATGTACCATGTGGTAATACAGGTATTCTTTTCTGACTGCATCTGGATGTTGAAGGCAGTAAAAAGTAGCATCTGGTAATAGAGTCATTCTTTTTAACTGCATCTAGATGTTGTAGGCAGTCCGAAGTATAATCTGGTAAAGAAGATATTCTTTTTGACTGCATCTGGATGTTGAAGGCAGTAAAAAGTAGCATCTGGTAATAGAGTCATTCTTTTTAACTGCATCTAGATGTTGTAGGCAGTCAAAAGTATAATCTGGTAAAGAAGACATTCTTTTTGACTGCATCTGGATGTTGAAGGCAGTAAAAAGTAGCATTTGATAAAAGAGTCATTTTTTTAACTGCATCTAGATGTTGAAGGCAGTCAAAAGTATAATCTGGTAAAGAAGGCATTCTTTTTAACTGCATCTGGATGTTGAAGGCAGTCAATAGTGTGCTTGAAAGCAGTTTTGAAATTAAACTGCATCCTGGAACTGCCGGTATTCTACAGGCAAGTCCAGTGCCAGGCAAAACTGGTAGACCGCGTATGACTCGACTACTGGTGTTCCAATGGGAGCCAACTGTGCAGGCAGATCCAATGCACAGCACATTGCATATATCATATTTGATTTTACAATCGGCGGTGCAGCTTTCTGGACTTTGATTGGAGCCAGTTCAGCCGGTATCTCCAATGCCTGGCAAAATCTATAAACAACGTAGGAGTGCACTACAGCAACTCCCGGTACAAGCGATGGAGATGTCATTTCCGCATTCAGACCCAAATCAGGATCAGAATCAATGTCCAAAAAAGTTGGTAGTAAGGGAAATAGGAAAAGTTTCATAACTTCCCAAATCGCCATCAGGGCGATGATTCCAAAGAAGGCCGTAGTCTCATCGAAAAGTTCAAAAACAGCACTAAGCATAGCTCAGAAATATAAGGACACACAACTATCGGTTGCAAGAAAATAAATGAATTTTAGCAGAAATCAACAATGCATATGTTGATTATTTCTTCTATAACATTGTTTGTATACTATAAATTTGTTGAGCATTTAAACAATGATTCTTTTTCGACAAAATAGTTGAAGTGACTGTTTAAATACTTTTGTGCAGTAACAATTGAAATACGGTAATTATTAGCTGTTTAACAATTTACTAATAATAAGTCAATGGATTTGGTGTAGAGGCAAAAAAGGGGTGTTAATATGTTAATGAATTTAATTTGTAATTAATATTTCTATGGGCAGTTAAAATTAGTTCTTCTGATTGAAAATGTACAAAAAATAAGATAATATCTTTTCCATTTTGCTTTATACGTGGAGAATAATAATTATTCTCTCTTATGTTGTATATATTAAAGTGTACACAGAACTTTGAGGAATTAGGTAGAGAGAAAATGTAGGAAATAACAGAAATGAAAAGTTATTGTTTAATTGAAAATCAATTAAATATTTTGTAAATTTTGATATATTAGTTTGTATTTCTTTAGTATTCGTCATTTCATAACATCATACTACAATTGAGAAACTGAATGAAAGCTCATCTAATACAAAATAATACTTTTCTATTTTGCTGCATACTTTGTATCACAAGAAATTGGAATGAAACGAAGAAATCATGAAAAATATATCATTAAAACAACGGTGAATTAGTTTGCATCAGATAATTGGTTTGAAATTTCTTGTAGTAACAATAAATTGGTTATTCCAAAAAATTGAAGAATATTTACTAGAAAATTGTACGAAGTTTACTTTTAGACATTTTTTCTGTATTAATTGAGATTTAATTTTTATGTAGTAAAAAAATGTAATCATTTTAGTCCATACATTAATAGTGATATTCTAATATGAACGTGATTTATAATAAGGCGAATAAATTTGTTAATTAAAGTTATTTTATTTTGTTATTAAATATTAAGGCTTTTCTAAGAGCTTAAAAGTTATACGTTTAATAATTTTTGGTTATAAAATTATTCATTAAATTTACTCTCGCTAATTGAAATTATGTTTAGTAATATATGAAATGAACTTTAAAAACTTTTTGTCTGAAAAATAGCGCTCGAATTAAAAGTTCAATTAAAAACAAATTAGATATATATTCCAATGCATAAAATATTTTCTTGATATTTCAGCATTCGATAAATTTCTGGAAGAACTGAACAAAAGATCTTTCCTTTTGCAGGTAGATTTCTTTCCAATAACCCTCACCCACCGAAAAAAATGTTAATTTTTACTTTCAGCCAATTAATAGAAAAAAAATTTCATATCTTCATTTCGTAAGAGAAAATGCCATCAAAAACATAACTTTTAAAAAAATCCAAGTCTCGCAACTCAGTTCTTCTATCGTAAAAAGTTGTTAGAACCATGTAATACCAAGTCAGTAGTATAGAGATGATGGCTCTCATATAAAAAGTACCTTTCACTAGATGATGGCTCTCATATAAAAAGTACCTTTCACTAGATGATGGCTCTCATATAAAAAGTACCTTTCACTAGATGATGGCTCTCATATAAAAAGTACCTTTCACTAGATGATGGCTCTCATATAAAAAGTACCTTTCACTAGATGATGGCTCTCATATAAAAAGTACCTTTCACTAAATGATGGCTCTCATATAAAAACTTTTTATATGAAAACCATCATCTCTATACTACTAAAAGAGCGAGCAATGTTTTCTGCAAGGTTATAAATTTTATTCCCACTCAAAAAAAAGAGGCATAGACTGATAATTGTTGAACGATTTTTATTGTATTTATAAGAAAGAAATATATGTATAAAGAAAGGATATGAATACAAATTATTTTCATTTCATTCGAAAAAGCAGTGCAAACAATTAATACATTATTAAGTAAGACAAAACAACAACTTGAATCATATATATATATACATGCAAAAATAGTATAAAAATTGATTACATTAAAAAATAAAATGTTCTTGGAATTTATTAATAATATCTCATGGAAGATCTTATATAGGTTCGCATTTGCGTTATAGACTGAGAAAACCATGAAAAGACTCAGTCCAACCAGTCGATCTGAGTAAACATTTGATTCACTTACAAAGCATGTGAATATAAGAAAGAAATGTATATAAAGAAAGGATATGAATACAAATTATTTCCATTTCATTCGAAAAACAGTGCAAACAATTAATACAATATTAACTAAGATAAAAACAACAACTTGAATCATATATATATGTACATGCAAAAATAGTATAAAAATTGATTACATTAAAAATAAAATGTTCTTGGTATTTATTAATAATATGTCATGGAAGATCTTCTTATATTGGTTCGCATTTGCGTTATAGACTGAGAAAACCATGAAAAAACTCAGTCCAACCAGTCGATCTGAGTAAACATTTGATTCACTTACAAAGCATGTGAAATAAAATTGAACTAAGAGACAATTTTCCCCTTAACAGAAGGTAGCTATTGAATGCTTAATAGTTTTTCAAAAAAAAATTTTTTTTGAAGAACATAAAAATAAACGAAAATTATATTACCATTATTCTTCAAGCAAGGAATAGTGACCAAAGCATTTTCCGGTCACACCATCCTCATTCAAAAATATTTTATCGTAAAACGGAGATAAAGAAATTTTGTTTGATATGGTTGTAGAAAGAATATGTGATTTTGACTGTATAGAATATTGCTCGTGACGATGAATCGTTTCATTAAGTAAAGAGGTTTTAAAATGTTCATGTGTTATGTTTCTTAAACAACTCTGTTTTACACCTTTTGCCTTTTTCGTTTCAGTATTTTCACATTTGTAGCTGTACATTTTGCATCGTAAACCGATAAATTCTGAAATAGGTTTAGATTTCGTTTCGTCTTTTAAAAACCCTAACTTATTTTGGTTCTCCGAATTAAAAAATTCACTTGAAGATGGATAGTTGCTTAGATCCATGATATCAAAAAATTCGTTTTTAAAATCTTTGTAAACATTATTTGTAAATATTTGCATGAATAGAGAATCAGTATCTGTGTATAAGAGTTTGCAATTTTCTTTATAATATTTTTTGAACTTAGAGTAATATAAAGTATACATGTGTAATTTAGCTAGCTCAAGCACGCAAAATCCTACATAAATTGGTTTGTCGAGAACTAGATTAATTTTTTTCATCTTAAAGACAGCGAAGTCTTCGTTTATGCTCTCAAAGTATTCAAGTAAAGGACTTGCTAAATGCTTTCTACATTCAGCGGGTGTAAGAGCAGTCTTTAAGTTAATTCTTTTTCTGACGTTTTGGCATGTTTTGCCGAAAAAAGCATTATTCATTTTTTTAAAGAAAGATTTTTCAAACTCGCTTTTGGCTTGTTGGCGTTTTTCATTATTAAAATTTATATAGCTTCGCAACCAGTCTGATTGTGAAAAAGCCAAGATCCGATAAATTTTTTTTAAAGACATCCCATGCTTTAAATAGTATTTTAAGTTCCTGTAGTGTAAAATGTAGCGTTTCTTTGGATAAAAATTTGGTGTTAACTTTTTACACTCGGTGAATGGAATATTTTTTTCAGACAATATTTTTTTTTGATAATCTGATAACATTTGTTTATTTATATTTAAGTGTTCTGCTGCTAAGGGAAAATCATGGAAATCATGAGCTGATTTATCATATAGTAAATCTACCTCTAATAAATATCCCGTTTCTGAGTATCGAGATACATTTGCTAAATCAAAAACAGCTATTTCTTCAGGTGAAAGCCAACGAAAATCCCCCACAGGTAGATATTCAGACATGCAATGTCCGTAAAGATTGTTAACATCTAAATTCACAATATAATTTGTAGGTTCATCGGGGTTATAACAAGAAAGATATGGATTATTTGCCTGGGCATATCTTTGACCGAGAAAGCAAATTCCACCTCTCATTTGAGTCTCAAGTAAGACATAGTCTTCTACATTCGATAACAATTTTAATTCCTGACCTGTGAATTTTAAACCAGAATGCCACGTTAAATCAGCAATAGTTAGGAAATGAGCAGGGTCCAAATGATAGTGCATCATGCTTGTTTGTCGAAACGATTGAAATACTTCAGCTAAAAGAATTGTATCTGTATTTTGATACAATTCAAGGTAATCTTGAAAATTTTTACAATGAAATTCTTGGTAAACCCTCAGTGCGTGTTTGTATTCTTTTTTTGTTATGTTCGAATTCGTCAAAATGTTAAAAAAGGCTTCGTGAGGTGGAAATGTCTTTTGTTTTAAAATATCTTTTGATGAAAAATAGCTATAAGGAAAAAATCCTTTTTGTTTGAGTAAGTTTCTATTTGTTTTATTTTGGAAAAAAGAATCAAAAATGTCAAACCGATGTTCAGAAATTTTCAAAATTTCTACAAGAGAAGATAAGGAAGAATCAAGAAATGCGTACGAATCAATAAATTTAATGTAATTATCGAGGGTGAAACTAGTAAATTTTTGACTATTCGTCGGAATTATATCAATCTGATGCGCGAATTCTGGAGACATATGTTTTAACAATAAGTGGGAATCGTACCCCTTAAGGTTGTGAATGACTACAGGAATGAAATTACTTCTTTTTAAATTTAAATTGCATGAATTGTGACAGAAACCTCTAAATATGCCTAAAACATGGCAATGATCTCTGACAATGCGATCACTCGGTTCAAATTTTAACTTGCATATGTAACATGTGCTAGGCTTTCCCGTTGGTATATTTTCCTCGATCATTGGTTTATTGCATGATAGTCTTTTAAATAAAGATTTTGCTAATTTTTTTATTGTTTTTAAAAATATTTGTACTGGATTTTCTCCGCAATAGAATTTGTGATATATTATTTCATTTTTTATATTAATTGCTATTAATGCGAAACTGATTGGTTCGTGATGCTCTAGGTTGGCTGAAAAACTCTGAGATGTATTTGGTAAAACAGTAGATATATTTTTCGTTATGCATTCAAAATCCGCATACAAAATAAAAGGATGGAACAACATTTTGTAAATGCTAGTAAATTTTACAGTGTTTATTTTAGGCGGGGATAGTTTTTGGGGGGCATTTTGGCAACACACTCGCTTATGATCTACAAGACTATTTCGCCTCTGAAATCCAATCAGGCATCGCGAGCAATAATGATGAATCCCTTTTTTGGAGTTTAATAAACGATTTAGATTTTTAATTAAGAAGTAATGCTCTTTATACAGAAGTAAATTTATTTCCGAACCCAACTTTTTATTACTGATATATATGGGGAAAACTTCTTTGTCATAAGTAAAAATATTTATCTTTAAGCTGTTGATACTTTCAAAATGCTTTATGTTAGAGAGTTTCATGGGGAAGGTTACATTTTTCAATTTTAAGTATTTTAGTTTATTTTGGTAACTGCTTGGAGCATTAGAATTTTTTTCAGGAGGAAAGAGATGAGCTAAGCAACTATATATGAAGCATTTGTGATCATCGCAACGTATATTTAGAAGAGTTCTTTTTTTTTTTAAACAGTCAGGTAATTTTATATTACCGCAACCTCCCCGCGGTTCTCTGTACTGTCCGATATTAACATCTAAAAAGTTAATTTTATTAATAACCCAACCACTACCGTTTTGGATATATGTTTCAATGGAATTGAATATTTTCTGAAAACAGCTTTTAACTTTACTTTTTACTTGGTTATATGATATTATGCGTTCAGCAAATGAACAGAAGTAAGCGTTTTGCAGTAAATTGTCAGGATGAGTATCTTTAATAAATTCAATGCTTATGCATATTAAAAGACGGAAAGGTAGGTTTTGCTCTAATAAGAGTAAGAAAATGTTTTCTCGAATTTCGTTATATAAGTTGTAGGGATCAGAGTGTATCGGAGAGTGTCGGTAAGCTGAAATATAACCTCTAAAACTTGATTCTATTCTATTAAACGACATTCTAAGAAGATGAATATAGGGAAAATTGTCAAGTTAGTTCAATTTTTTTACAAAATTTTCATTTAACTCGTGAATGTCAATTTTTCTTTATATGTTCTGCAAACACATTTATAGCTTTTTTTAAAGCTCCCAATTGGTCAAGATTCATGTTGAATCTGTTCTTTGTTTCATCTCCAACATTCTTTTGGAAAGCAAGATAATAGGACTTTCTGTATTCCTTGATGCTGATGTTAATCCCTTTTCCTAGGTAAGCGCTTATTGGGGGTATGAGCTTTTTCTCTTCTGTCGGATCAGAAAAATTATACTCGAAATTCTTTGCTCTTTTGGTGGACTCCTCTTTTTTCTCATCGTTTGATTTTCTTTTAGCTATCAGAAAAGGGATAATATTTTGAAATTAAATCTAAAGATACAAAATGTAAAATGATTTTACATTTTACCGTCATGTTTTTTCTTTGGGAATTTAAAAATCTAAAGTCTAAATTGACTTATAAAATCAAATCTAATTTACCGCTTGTATGCTTTTCCTTGGAAGGAAGGGGAAATAACTGCTCGCCGTCTGAATCGCTATCAGTTAAGCCTATTAGGAAGTGTGAAAACTTAACTTTATTTTTAAAAAATTATGTTACACATGCTTAGCAATCTAAAAAGAATATGAAAATGCAATCACTTACTGACGCTCGCTTTGTGACTGTCCATGATAGCTGAGTAGTACTTAGATACACGCACTCTGAGGAAGACGGAGACAGAGATGAAGATGAAGTCTTCAACAAGATCGGTAGTATATGTACAAAGGCTGATGTAGCTTATATTTATACCCCTGTTTATGTAAGTGGCAATGGAATAATTGTTTATTATCTGTAGAATTTCCCAGGAACGCCTTGTTCTCCCTGAACTGGTGACCTTAAAGTAATTTTAAAATAACTTTATGTGCATTTTCCTACCTTAACCCACTTTCACCACCTTGAGAATAAAACAACGTAATTTTACGGTGATATAGGATATTACAAAAAACATATTGATGTAGCGAAGCAAAATAAGACAGACGCAATTATACAGTTAAATTATATTTTTATTCAGGGATTGTTAAAATATTACATCGAGTGGTACAATCAGTTTCTTCGTGTTGCTTATGCATGTAGAACATCGATTCATTGATGATGTTACATTAAATGACAGTTAGTGCTGCTTAGTATTACAATTTTATATAGAGTTTACAATGCTGAGCTATTCTCAGTATCTTAGCTGTATAGTTTAGTATTTACATTTATTTTCTTTGAAGTTGTCCACAATTCCATTGCAGATCTTTGAATCATGAGTAATTGATTCGCCGAAGTTCGCTTTGTATTACGTTTTACAATCAAATGTCTGTCGATAATTCATAGCAGAACCGTTATGGAGTTCTCTGACAATATCATTATTGTTGAGAACCTTGAAATAGGCAATCTTCAATCTGCAGTCTGAATCAACTGTATCCATTTGATAGGAGTTCGCAGCTTGAACACAGGATATCATATTTTCGTAAAGGGAATCGGTGAAGCAATGAATCATATAAGCTGATCCAGTACGCTTCAAGTACATAAAGCCATATCTCAGTTCGGAAGTCATCGTTTCTGCTGAATCAGTTGAAGCACAATGAGAATTCCCCAGTTAGTGTATCTCTTTTATATGCTCTGTATGAAAAGTGACCTCCAAAAAAATATGTTAAATTTATATAGAGAGCTTATAGAGAGAGCATATATAATTATATTCTGTTGAAACATGTCTAAAGACATCTATTTCTGAAATCACGAGCTTCACAAATTTGATTTGAATATGGAGAAAAGCAGCAATTTTGTAAACGAAATTTGCTAGCTACAAATTTTTTAATAAACTTCTCGTTATTTTCAATTTTATTAGAATCTAGAGGTGACAAAGTTTGCTTTCTCACAAAATTGTACAAGAAATGAAGGCAAAAATGACCACAAGTATACGACACTAAGCTTTGATATCTACATTTGTTCCAAGCAAAATTTGCAGCGTTATTTTCTATGAACTTTAAAATATATTTGTTATTCGGCACAGAAGCGTAACTACAAAAATAGTAACATTTATTATTCCGAAATGCTATTGCAACCCAATGACTTCCCGGTTTTGTTTTAGGATCTAAATTTACAATAAAACATGAATAACTATCTATTGTCTTAGGCAATTCATCTGAAGCGTATACACCTCCAAATTTAGAACGTAGACGGAAGTCGCTGCATGCAAGTCTGCACAAAGTTGTGCTATCCATTTTCAAAAATCTGAAAAAATACTGCGACTTTTGTCGATTTCTATAGTATTTCGATACTCTGAAAAAACTATTAAATTTACAGTTTCAGATAATGCTTTGCTGAATTTTATATCAATAGTTAAATTACCATTGCGTGAAATACTTTCATGCATTCCGTCCGCGTTGAGATCGGGCGTCAAATCTACAGCGAACAGCGTATACCCATCTTTATATTCAGTGTAACTTATATTAATGTCTTGATCTTTATGATATCTACCCAAATCAGTAAATAGACTCATATAACATCTGCTGTAACTGTTAGAATTATCAAATTTTGGTTGAAAGGGCTTTGACGGAATCATACGATTGCCATCTAATATACAAAGATATGATAAATCATAATGCTTGAAATTGAATGGATTTTTTGAAAAATCCCCATTAAATGCAGCATTAGATACCATACCCATTATAAGTCGTGTCGGTAATTGTCCAATGAACGCATTAGGGATAGTTATTGATTGCATTCCTGAAGAAAGTGCGAATGATTTCACTTCTGTTCTGCGAATAGGCATTTTTATAACTCCCTTGCTTAAAGCTAATTCATGGGCAATCACGACTGAGGGAGCGACTTTAATTTTCCTAACAAATAATGATGCATGATATATAACTACTTTAAAATCTTGCGTGGCTGACATCAGAGCAAAAGAATCCTTATTTCTTTCTAATTTGATCCGAAGATTCACCGAATTTATAAGACATTTGCTCTGATTGCCTAGATCGAAATGTAATGGACCTATCATATCTATAAGTTTACTATCTTTGCAGATGTTATATCTAGTTTGGTAACCGGAATTTGCATTATCACCAACATTAGCTAGTTCTACTGATTCATGCTTAGAAGCAGCGTCTTTGTAGAAAAGACCCGATGTTAGCATTGATTCTTGAACAGCTCGAGGTGAAAGCAAAGCATCGAAAATACATCTATATGCGTAGTTAGCTTGCGAAGAAACCTGCTTGTCATTTAATGTAACTGAACATTCAGAAAATATCGTATTAAGGAGATAATTGATAGGAGCCACTTGATCAGGCGTTCCAATTACTGCTCCATTTCTCTTTTTAATTTTCACTTGTAGATGCAAAAGTGTATGGGATAAGTCCAGATAATGTTCACCACTTCCGCTTACGTAAAATTCAATTGGCGTCTTTTCATTCAGAGATGCAACAGGAAAAATCTCAGTGAATGAGCTGTCTTCTGTTGATAATTGTACAGGATTCACGTTAAAAAGGTCTAATTCACTCTGCAAGCAAGCACACGCTCGGGAATCCATTATGAAAATATGTCTGCTTTCTTTAATTTCTTTCGGCTCCGCTTGACACGTTGCGAATGATTTTTCTTCTGGAATTTCTTTCTTTTTATACCCGAACCGCTCTGAATTTTATGAATAATGTCGTCTTTTATTTGTTTTGATGTTTCGCGAAATCGCGATCTTGCCGAGTCTTTAAGAGATGAACCTGAAGCAACATCTGACATTACTTTTGAACCTGCGCTTAGAAGGTGTTTTCCTAAATACTTTCCAGCTTTCAGTGCTATGGGAGAAATAAATCGAAATAAATTTGAAAACATTCCATATCCTCTTTGGTGGCCAACACCCTGAAAATATGGTCCACCGCCAGCCTGCACTTGCGAGCAGTAATAATCTTCACAAGCTTTTTGATCCAAATGCATTCTCTTTCACGATCGGATTTAAAATGATTCATCACAAAATAAGTAATAGTTTTATAGTGTTCTGCGACGGAAGGAGAGAACCAAGAGTGATTTCCCACTGGTAAAAATTATACCATCTCCAGAGCTACTTCTCAATTCGATTTCTATGCAATCGATATAATTTTTGCGCAAAGGAAAATACAGCGGTCTTTGATAATTTATTACTATTTGGTCTTCTTTTTTCGACATAACAGGAATAATACGGAGTAAAGGAGCAATTGTATCCCCTACAAAGTGCGATTCTATGATATCACTATAGACATAAATTTCGGTGATTCCTCCATCTAACTCCAATTGATAGTCAGATATATGAGTTCCGCCATTTAATGTGGATTCTTTGAAACCTAAAAGATCTCTTAATCCTTCTTGTAAAGTCAGAGTTGAATTTTCTGGTATATGAATTTTGATCTTATTGTTCGCTAAATGATTAAAAGCAAGGTGTTTAAAAGATCCAAACAACTGCTCTGAGTTTTTATAAAATCCGACTTGTAGTTCCATATCCTCTGTTTTTTTAATTTTCACAGGAATTGTTGGTTTATTCGTAATGCTCACGCGGAAGTATTCGTTCATAGGAGGCCTTTCAATTTTTTGCAAAACATGTAACGTTCTACCCGTTAAAACAATATCTTTCGTCATGCCCAACATTCGCATAAACAACGGGGCATATAATAACCTAAACTCGAGTTCAACATTCTTTTGAACCGTTATTTCTACTTTATCTTCTTTAAAGTCGAATATAAAATCCGCTGCACCTCCTATACCAGTCTGCATTAGATTATGATTTATATGCTGAAAGAGTTCGTGATGTATGTTGTCCATATCAGTATACTTATGATTAAACCTGGTGACGCGAATTATAAAATGCCTTTTCATATTTCGAGCGATAATTTTGAAAATATTGTCTTTGTTTGTCTTTGATGGTTTTCTGTACATAAAACTTTCCGATGTTTTTATAACTCTATCCTCTCTAGGTAAGTTTAACATAGTTAACAATCTTGGTGAATCAGCAGCTGTCAAGTGTAGTTCATAATTCGGAGCAATAAGTATATTCATATTCTTGTGATCCAATTCGAAAGAGACGAAATGTCCACATATTGCTTCAATACTTTGGTTAATGTTATCGATTATATCCTCATCAGAAGTTCCCTGTTCAATTTTTATTCTGATTGAGTACTCCAGAAAATCCTTTTCCACCAATTTTGTTTCCTCGTAAGTTATCGAATATTTATTATTATGATTTCCGATGTTGAACCAGGTTCGAGGAACGAATATTTCTGATAAACCAACTTCCCATTCACCAGTTAGTATTATTGGACGAGATAATTTCGTTCTGAATGATGCTTGCGTATTTTTTGGAAAGTAATCCATGCTAGAGTTGCTGGGAAGCGTAATGTAAAAATCGTTCACTTCATCCATGCTGCTTTTACCCACGAGTTGAACCGATTATCAAAGCCTTTCCACTTCACGTAATATTCTTTCTTCGTACCTTTGCCCTTTGTTTTAAGCACCTTTTCTATATGCCAATAATCCTCAGGGCGTTTCAATATTTTCTGGAGTTCTTCTGCGTAAAATCGTCCTTTTATAGCTTCTGATTTAAGGTCTTGAAGCTCGAATGTAGTTGGATAAGAGGGATATACTTTTGACACCATAAACACCTCATCGCTCCACCCTGGTAAATATCCTCGTCTGAACGATTTATTCGCTTTCGATATTCTTACTAAATCTCCCTTATTCAAAATCACTCGCGAGTTCTTCAATGTGTAACCATATAATTTTTTGAAGATATGTGGTTCAAAATCACGAGTGACTTTTGAAGGTGCCATGCCAATGCTACGATGTTCACTGTCATTATACGACTTTACTAGTGACTGTAGCACATCATCATATCTATAAGATTTTCTATATGTGAATACCCTGAACATTTTGTTTTTTAAAGTTCTGTTGAACCTCTCAATAACACTAGCTTTATGATCACCTTCAGCTGAATAGTGGTTAATGTTGTACCTCTTAAACAATGACTGAAGTTGCGTATTGTAAAATTCCTTGCCCTTATCGCTTTGAATGTGTTTAGGCTTAACCTGCTGTAACAATTTTTCAAAAGCATTTTTTACAGCCACAGAAGTTTTGCTTTTAAGAGGTATAACATAGGCATACTTCGAAAATACATCAATTACGGTGAGTAAATACTTAAACCCATTATTATGTTCTGCTAAATGCTGTAAATCCACAAGATCGCATTGCCATAAATCATTTATACCATATGAAAGCGTCGACATCCGAGAAAATTTATACCGAACTGGTTTATGTAACGAATAAGTATCTTGGGTCATTAACCAGCGTTTAGCTTTCTCATATGGAACTTTAGAGATTGCTGATAGTTTCTTTATTCCGCCAAATGATGCAGGGTTTGCGAAATCGTAATATGCTGCTTCTAATATTCTTTCCATTTTCTTTTCGAGTTTTGCTTCTTCTTCTTTGCTTTTGAATCTGGAGATTTCAGATTAATTTCGTTTTGGATCTCGCCTGCGTCTGTGTCAAACCCGAAATTTTCTACTAGCTTCTGGTTGCCAATCCAACGTGTTGGTATTTTTATCTCTTTAATACCCCTCCAAAACACTGAAAAACCATGTGGTTCATAACCTTTCTTTACATTTCTCATTAAATATGAAAATAAGTCAATAACGTTTGTGTTTTTAACGATTTCGTTATCTTTCATCAATTCACCATATTCATTCCAAGCATAGCTGCGTGTATTCAATTTTTCAGCAATAGGCGAAATAAATTTTTGGAAGTTCGCAGGAACTGAAAGTATGATATCACGTAATATAGGATCTTCCACTGAGTTACTTTTAGGCGATTCTTGAACTTGTTCCTTAGAGTCTTCAATAGTTACACGTATCGGTGGTTTAGGCACATTTATAGCATGCTGATATTTTAAAAGCAGTTGGCTCAACAGTTTTGCTTTTGCATCATCCGAATAGTTTGACTCATGAAGAAGGTTTAATATTTGGTTTTCAATACCATGTACTCCGGTATCTGATGTTTTCGAAAAGTAAGTTGCTGCTAAATCTTCAGGAACGAGAGCCATTCTCCGAGACATTGCTGCGAATATTAAATTCAGCTTCCTATTGCTTTTCCGGCAAGGCCTACTAACGCAGATAGAACTGCGGGAAGAATGAGGGGTAGGAAGCCTCCCGTTTGGTTAATTAATTCTTTTCTCTTTTTTTCTAAAGATAATTTTTTATTAACAATTTTTCTTATAGCCGTTTTATATTTACGTAATTTCTTTACGCTCACCGATAAATTACCACCTAAGACGTTTACACAAATTTCGCATAAGCAATGTAACTGACTTTTGTTAGCAGTCCGTATTATTGCTCTTTTTTGTGCTGGAGATGCGCTGAGTAGTAGTTTCAGTAAGTGATAATGCTTCTTTATATTCTTCATTTTATCGGTAAATATATCCAATAAAATCCATTGGAATCAGGGAACACGCTCTCTCTGAGCCTAAATTTTTCATCCGTTCTCGGGTGTAGGTCCACCAACAAATAGTTAAAATTGCCTTGCGTGCTCTTTTTGTAAGCATCCATAAAATATGCTGCCTTATTTCCGTATACTTGTCTTGCGAAACACTGGATTTGTCCCACGTCACGATTGTTTTTAAATAATATTACATATTGTGCATTCAGACTTATGTCTCGCATCACTTTATTTCGGGGAAATAGATTCTGCAAAATCAGAATCACACTGATTCTAGAATGGTGTGCTGTAATAGTGAACAATTCCGCATAATCTTGGCAAAGTTGATCCATCTGATCATCAAATACATATAGATTTCCGCTTTCGACTTTTTCTGGAAAACCTTGAACAAATTTCATTTCTTTTTCTTTAGCAAACCATGGCTGAAAAACTTTATAGCACCAGATAATATTTTTAAATTCAAAATCATATGCTTTATGTGCAATCATTTGTCGCACCAATGAGGTTTTACCCGACTGCGATGCTCCTACACATAGTAAACACGAAGGATGTTTCAATTTGAACATTGTTCACATACTTTCTGAAATTCTTTCTCAGTCATTTGAACTCCTAAAAAGCTTGCTGATAAATATGTTGAATTTACGTTAAAAAAATATCGTATGTCATGAATATTTGCACCCTGTTTTAAACATTCATGATAAAATAATTTCCTTTCCTATATGTATCGAACGAAAGCACGTTTTATTATTAATTTTAATTTCGTTGTCAGTCGTCTCAAGGTGGTTTGATATTATAAAAATTAATTCTGCTGTAGCTAGAATTATTAAAACAAACAAGCTCAACTTTTTTCCATCCATTTCCCGTGTATACTGGGTGACTAAATGACGATTTCGATCGATAAATTTCTTTATATTCTTTTTTTCTTCAGATGTCCCCCATTATAAACAAATGCTTTTTTTTCACCTTGGAAAAAAAAATGGAACGCGCATTTCCTCTTCTTCGCAAACTTGTACTTAACCTTTCCTCCCGACCTGAATACACCCGCTTTAACGGATCATTTTCTACCGTGATTTCAATGGTACCAAGGTTCGTATCTGCATACTCTCTTCTCAGCAAACTTCATTTGCAGCGTGCATCATTTCAGATCTGTAATTTATCTGAAGGTTCTTTTAGTTGTTGTGCCTCTTTTTTTTGAGTGGGAATAGAACTTATAACCTTGCAAAAACATTGCTCGCTCATTTTAATCGCCGCGGTTCAATCGAATGAGCCAGCAATGCTTCTCTCACTCATTGTTTTTCATGATTTTATTCTTGATCGTAACGTTTTTTCCCTTCTATCAATTTCCTTTCGGTGAAAAATGAACTTGTAAAGTTATAAAAACAATTCTAGATGAATTTAATCGCTTCGGTTTAAATATATGAGTTAACAATGTTCCTCCGTATACAGATAAAATTTTACTTATTTCTTTTTATAATCTAGAGACATTTGTTGTAATTATAATGTTATTCTAAATTTTTAATTCTGAAATGAGATAAAAAAAATTCATTTAGTTGAATATTTCAACTATTTTGAAAGGCACTTTTTATATGAGAGCCATCATCTAGTGAAAGGTACTTTTTATATGAGAGCCATCATCTAGTGAAAGGTACTTTTTATATGAGAGCCATCATCTAGTGAAAGGTACTTTTTATATGAGAGCCATCATCTAGTGAAAGGTACTTTTTATATGAGAGCCATCATCTAGTGAAAGGTACTTTTTATATGAGAGCCATCATCTAGTGAAAGGTACTTTTTATATGAGAGCCATCATCTAGTGAAAGGTACTTTTTATATGAGAGCCATCATCTAGTGAAAGGTACTTTTTATATGAGAGCCATCATCTAGTGAAAGGTACTTTTTATATGAGAGCCATCATCTAGTGAAAGGTACTTTTTATATGAGAGCCATCATCTAGTGAAAGGTACTTTTTATATGAGAGCCATCATCTAGTGAAAGGTACTTTTTATATGAGAGCCATCATCTAGTGAAAGGTACTTTTTATATGAGAGCCATCATCTAGTGAAAGGTACTTTTTATATGAGAGCCATCATCTAGTGAAAGGTACTTTTTATATGAGAGCCATCATCTCTATACTACTCAAGTCGATCCATTTATTCAGTC
Organism: Argiope bruennichi; assembly: GCF_947563725.1. Classification (NCBI taxonomy): domain Eukaryota; kingdom Metazoa; phylum Arthropoda; class Arachnida; order Araneae; family Araneidae; genus Argiope; species Argiope bruennichi. The sequence goes on from NC_079157.1 coordinate 33,134,343, forward strand.
CCTACTTAAGGGTCCTTCTGTCTTAAGTTATTACGTAATTAACAACATCTTATCTAACCTAACAACATCTTATCGTGACCATATCAATATTAAAAATCTTTTATGGTTTAAATAAATAGATTGACTTGGCCATCGCATGAAAACACAATGTACCTTTACATTAAATTAGATCACATTAACATATTATATTAAATTAGATTGTTTAGTGCGATTGCCAAGTCAATCTATTTATTTAAACCATAAAAGATTTTTAATTTTGATATGGTCACGATAAGATGTTGTTAGGTTAGCTAATTACGTAATAACTTAAGACAGAAGGACCCTTAAGTAGGGACTGAATAAATGGACCGACTTGGTATTACATGGACCTCACAACTTTTTACGATACAAGAACTGAGTTGCGAGACTTGGTTTTTTTTTACAAGTTATGTTTTTGATGGCATCTCATTTCTTTTTGTAGATAGTCCTTTTCTTATTTTTGGATGTAGTCTTCCCCTTTTTCTTTTCCGGTACTACTTCTTGAGATTCAGCCACAGTTTTTCTCAAAGCCCAGTCTCTGTCTCTATGGGTTTTTCTAGTAAGCTTTGATGTTACAATTTTTGACAAGTCTGGACGGTAAATGCTTCTTAGTCTGTTGTATTCACAAATTGAGGATTCTTGCGCTTTAATACTTGCAAAGTCGATATTTATTAGATGTAAGCCGTCCAGACTTGTAACTCTCGGAAGTGCCACGTAAGCTTGACCGGATGTGAACGCTGCAGAACCAATATCCATCAGTGCATTATTTAGACTCAGACCGTGACTTTTGTGTGTAGTTATAGCATAGGCTATACATATGGAAAACGGTTCGCGATGAACATTAGCTCTATTAATAATTTCAAATTTAGTTTTGACCGGACTAAGCTCGTAAACATGTTCTTTATTAAATGCAATGTATATTTTCTTAATTATTTTTTGTATTTTCCTGATAAACCTTTACTCTTTGCACTATACCGATAGAATCATTAACTAAACCAAGACTCACGTCAATATTTCGCCTTAACATGACTTTTGCTCCTATTTTTATAATTATGTTCTCTTCCAGGCCTGCAGTCATAGAAGCATCGTCTTCATATTTTTTTATGCATTCACGAGCTCTTTTTGTTAGGTATCTGCGGAAATTTATGCTATCTACAGCTGTAAGTTTTATTTTGGGATGTAGAAGAGATTTAAGCATTGCAGTATTTAATTGTTGACACATGTTTTTTGTAGGTAATAAGCAAACGGTATCATCAGGAAGTTTCGAGAGGTGTTCAATTATTTCAATTAATCTGTTTTCATCTGAATTGGATTTGAGAGTCATTAATCTAGTCGAGAGTAAGTCGCGTTCTTTTTGTGTAGTCATACCTAATCTTATTCTATTTAGCATTTCAACAGAGTCAAAATCATTGAGCTGTCGCATGTTAATTGTAAGTTCATCGTATATGAACAGTTCAGTCCACAGATTCGGTACACTGAGGGAACCTAATAACTTGTTAGTTTCAGCAGTTGACAGTTTTTCAAAAGGTGACTTTTCTCTTACCGGCGGACGTTGTAAGAGATCTCCGAAAACTACAAGATGCTTTTTTCCAAACTACCCATTCTGATCGTCTCTTGTGTCGAATATTTCAGATAAGCGTAAGTAAATATATGTTAAACATTGGATATCATCGACACTTCGTCTATTATAAACAACATTACTTCTTTCAAATCTGATCTCAGAAGGAGCACTTCATCAGAAAGTTGTTTGTACTCCGGTATTTGCTTGTGTTCAACAGGCAGTTGCAATAGTCTGTGTATAGTCAATCTATTCTATGTATAGTCAGCTATTCCTGTTGGAGTACTAACTGCCACTTTTTTTGTTTAAATAAGTCTTAACCCAAATTTTCAGAGTTTTTATTAAAAAGCTCTTTCCAGTGCCACCAGTTCCACTCACAAAACAGCGTAAAACGTCAGCGTTATTATCGGTTGTGTCCATTTTATTTGTGATCACATCGAAGACTCTTTTTTGATCGACATTAAGTTTTGCGATCATACTTTGAAGATCAGTTTGCTTTCTTCTACCAGATTGATTTTCTGAAAGTCACCCATTGCGTTTACAGCTTCCACAGCTTCAAATTGAATTATTTCAAATTATTAGATATTGTTAGAAACCTGTAATTTTGAGATTTAATTAATTTTTCCCAGCGAGAATAGTGTCATCATATGAAAGACCGTTTTACAGTAATCTGTATTGGATGCTGCCGGATGCCGAGCCAGTGATACGAGAGCTTGGTGACAAACTTGGCGACCATTTGGCGACTTGGCGACGAATTTGCCAACAAAATGGATAATGCTCGAAACTTCGAAAAATTTATCGATCCGTCCATTATTACATGGATATTTTAGTTTTTCCTTGATTTATACACTAAACACTAATTGTATTCTAAATTTGAAGCTTCTATGTCTGCTAGAAGTGCCTTAGAGTTTTGATGATCTGTCAGCCAGTCAGTGACAAAATTCACAAACTTTGACTAGTTATAATTCTTAAACTACTGGTTCAAATTTAATGAAATTTGAAATATACCGTGTTGATATAATGCCTGCTTGGTTACTGAAAATTCAGGCTTCTAGTTTTATCCACAACGAAGTTATAGGGAGTTCAAAATGGCCTGAACTGCTTCGAGAAAAGGATAGTACGGCCGTGCCGCTTGTTTTTGCTCGACTTCTGGATATGTTATGAATTGTTACTTGCTCTGGTTGCTTGTCCTCCGCGGTCTTTCATTTTAAAGAGAAATCGAAAAAACACAGCTTCATTGTACATAAGGAAAACCAAAGACAGTTCTCAAGTACTAACCACTGAATCAATTTCGAAAACTTTCATTTCATAATAAAGCTAATGACATCTAGAAATATTATCAGTATTGGCCAGCTCCTCTTAGAACTCCAGTTTCCAGAGAAATTGAAAAATAAAAGAAGTATCGGTTTTGACATAGTCCCAGACACTGTTATTGCATCGATTTATTGTATATCAGTGTTTATGATCATTGCTTGCATCATCTATATTCGTTTTCAATTTTTTCTTCATTTCGAAAGAGACTGCAAAATGAGATATTGACAGACTTTAAAGTCAATAACTTGTCTACTTGCGCCAATTTTCGTCGCCAATTAATAACTGTTTGACGTGACTAAATTATGTATTATTTTATATTCATTGTTCGAAATAATTTCATTTGGAAATGTCTCAGATTCATATGTTATTTAAAAAAAAACCTTCGATTGCATTGCAGTACCAGCAATTGATGAGAAGAATGGTTGAAGTGGTGGCTTCAATGGGGGTCATTTAACTTTGCTATTCAAACAAACATATCCCAGCTACTTCATTCTCAAATTTTAAAGGGTTGCATTTTGAGCACGTTTTATTCATCTTTTAACATCAATAATTGGATGCAAGCTTTTCTCAATTACCAAATTATATTACTGAATAAGATCAAGTTTTGCAAGCTGACTTCATTCTGCCTAATTGAATGGATTTAAAAGAGTAGAAACTATTTTTGATCATATTGTGCCAAAATTATGGTGTAATTGAAACACAAAGTATATAAAGTTTCGATTTTTCAGAACAATATATTATATAAAAATTTAAACATAATGTGATAAAATATTAAGATAATCTAAAAGTTAAATTTTAAAGTGCCAAAAATTTAGAATGCAAATCATTTTTCAGAAAGGTATAAAAAAAGTTCAAAATTAAAAATTTTCTGGACAAATGTCAATAAAACGGACATTTGTCCAGACTGGACATTTGTTGACATTTGTCCCATTCTGGACAAATGTCAACTAAGATTTTCATATTCAGATAAATGTCAGCTTTTTTTCTTGCTAAATTAATATCAAAATTAGGAAATTAATTATAATTTAAAATTTTATGTGAAGAGGATGCAGTTTTGAAGACAGTAAGAAGGCTTTGTATTTTTAAGTTCGTTTTATTCTCTTCCGGGTGGCAGGCATGATTATTTATAAGAAGACGCTGACAAGCCACGTCCGCCACAGCACGTTGCAAAAACAGGTCGGGAAAAAGCGCAAAATAAATTATTCCCTCGTCTTATATAACACGAGATATGGATAGGGAAAATATTTTTTGACAGTGCTAATATATTATTAAGCTTCTGATAGGGATTTCTGACGCATGTCAATCACAAGTAAGGGAAACACAGGGATCTTTAAAAAGAATGTGCTTACTGGAAATTTTTCTATCCCTTCACGCTGAGCGTTTGAAAATGTTGGCGTTTAAGCCGATTCAGCAATTTTATAAAGCTTCTTTTGAATTAATTAAATAGAGAAAGTGGAACTGGATCAAGAAATAAGAGAATGGACTTACTATGGGCTAAATTAAACTAAAACTTTGTAAAATAATTAGAATTGAAATCAGAATTTAAAGTATCATTACACACACACACTCTATATCTATATATATATATATATATATATGTGTGTGTGTGTGTGTGTGTGTGTGTGTGTGTAATGATATTTTAAACTTTAAATTCAATTTAATTAATTTCCAAGGTTTTATCTCAATTTAGCTCATAGTAACTTCATTCTAAAATATTCTCTTATTTTGTGATCCAATTCCACTTTCTCTACTTAGTTCAAAAGAAGCTTTATAAAATTGCTGAATCGACTAAACGCAGACACATTCTCATGCTCCGCTTGAAGAGATAGGAAAATGTCCAGTAAGCACATTCTTTTTAAAGATCCCTGTGTTTCCCTTACTTGTGATCGACATGTGTCAGAAATCCCCATCAGAATCTTTTTAATATATTAGCACTATGGAGAAATATTTTCCTTATCAAAATCTAAGGTTATATAAGACGAGGGATAATTTATTTGTTTCTTCTTCCCCACTTCTGCTTTTGCAACGCGCTGTGGCGGATGTGCGATGTCCGCGCCTTCTTGTAAATAATTATGCTTTCCCGATGGATTAAAAAGAATTTAAAAATGTAAAAAGTCTTTTCACTGTTTTCAAACTGCATCCTGCTTCACATAAAATAATGCTTACACATATATGTAATGATATTTTAACTCTAATTTCAATTTAATTAATTTTCAAGATTTTATCTTAATTTAGCCCAGAGTAACTTCATTCTAAAATATTCTCTTATTTCGTGATCCAATTCCACTGTCTCTACTTAATTAATTCAAGATAAGCTTTGTTAAATTGCTGAATCAGCTAAAATCTAACTTTCTCACACTGCGCGAGAAGAGGCAAAATACCGCTGATGAGGCAAATTCTTTTAAAATCTCCCTGTGTTTCCCCTGCCTTCTCCGCGCGTGTAACGAAAATCCCTATCAAAATCTCGTAATATATTAGCACTATGAAGGAATGTTTTCCTTATCAAAATCATAAGTTATATAAGACCAGGGATAAAATGTCCAAGAGCTTTTTCCTCATTCCTTTTCTGTGTCGTTCTGTGTGCTCATCGCTTGTATATATGTCTGCTTCTTCAAAAGGAAATAAAACGACATCACGAAATTAAAAGTATCTTCACTGTCTTCAAACTGCATTCTGCTTCACATAAAATAATGCTCATATATATATATAGTTAGAGCCATTTATATATATATATATATATAATATAGTTAGACTGCTATATATATATATAGTTATTCTGCTTACAGATGAAACCGGAAATGAGACATCAAATATTAATTACGCCGAGTATTCTTTATTCGCCAACAAAAAGCACACAAATTGATTCTGGTAGTAGCTCTCACATGAGCAAAGCCAAACATTTCTTCACAGACACAAATTATCAGCAAATGGGAATATATTAGTGGCGAATGGCTGTAAAATTCCAATTCAAGGTCAGGACAAAGTTCTATTCGGTCAGAAAGATTAATAACATTGTGTAGAATAAATAATGTTTTATGTGTACCGGAAATAGAAACAAATTTACTATCTATTAAAAAAGCTACAGAGAATGGTTGCTGAGTGATTTTTGAGAAGAATAAAAGTAAAATAATGCAAGATGATAAAAAGTGTTTTTAGAAGGAAAAATAAATAACTATATTTAAGAAGTTATTTCAGATAATTCCGAAAGTAAAATTTCGTTCTAAATGGCATTTCATTTCGAAAAAAAAAGAACTGTTTAAATCTTTGGAACAAGTGACTTGGCCACAAAAATTATAGTTGTATTCAACAGTTAATTTTACAACAATTAGCAAGTGGCATCAAAATCCATAATTGTAAACATAAAACAATATTTTTTCACGTTAGATGTAATGTCTGCTTTTTATTTCTTGTGCTCGTCCGATATATTAAGTAATATTTCTTTCGTCTAAAAGTTGCAGTCTGTCTTCATGGATTTACTGACAATTGGATTACTAATTATTAATAATTAAAATGCCTTTCACTGCTACAGAAAATAGAAGATAAGTGAATTATTTTTTCACATACCTATCAATAAAATATTCTAACTTTATTCTAGCGTTTTATACATAATTTTTTATATCAGTTAATTCATACATATAAAAACAATCATGATGGCAAAAAGATAATCTTGAACCACTCTCCATTATAATTTACATTGTTTAATGAAATACCATTACAAGTCAGAAAAGAACAGTTAAAGAAATTGCTTTCAGTTTGTCTAGTCTTAAAATACCAAAATATAAGGCACAATAAGTTATATAAGAGTCTATCTTCCATCACTTGTTTCATGTGACCTAGCTCTTGATATTCTCACAGAAGTTATATATAGAATTTAAACATTCCCGATCATTAGATAAGTGAGAATATAGAAATTTAAGTTTTTTGAGATCAATGTTTCTAGATTTCCCTTAACACAATGGATCTTCTTTTAGGAGCATCGTTATAATTTAACTTATCTTCATCATTTATCAAGTGAGTGTGGATATAATGTTCCTTAAAAATTGAATATTCTTCTCATTTTATAAATGCTACATTGATATTTTCTGTCTCTCAGAAAGCCTTCAACATTTCATTTAAACTGCCATTCCGAATTAATACGCAGTGAACTCTGACTTCACAATGTTTATCTGCACTATCGCTTGCTACATAACCGAATGCTCCATTTCGTCAAAGCAGTTTTGTGTTTATATTTGTCCAGATATCAATAATTCATAGAATATTTCAACAGCAATCAAAATATCATTTCATCGAGAATATTAAAACTAAAATAGGTTAACGGAATTAAATCTACAACCTCAACATTAACATCGAATTCTTTAAGCGGAATAAGATCAGGAATTTTATCAACAAAGAACAACTTTAATTCTCTTTGAAAGCTATTTGCAATTGTAATTCTAATGCATCGATTTTCAGCTATCGATGAATTATTTATTCAAATCAAATTATTTATTTTTTCCGGTTTAAGTAGCAAAAGGTTTACTCCTTTTTCACTTTCCCATGTACTTAATAGAGAGAAGTATAGTGAAAGTATAGTTGTAAAAAAAATTCGAACTCGAGATTTTGACGAATCTCTAATTTTAGACCTACCTGAGTTCGAAAAACAAATTTTGAAAAAATGTCTGTCACTAACACCTTGGGCTAGACGTTTGAAATTTGGTATATGATCTTTACACGAACATGTTTCAGACCTCCTTTCGAAAAACATATTTTTGAAAAATGTTTGTCTGTCTGTGACAAAGATACCTAGAAAACACTTTAATCTAGGCGGATGAAATTTGGTATAAAGTCTTTATTTCAAATTTTGAGCAAAAACTACTCAGAAGAAGTCTGTCTATCCGGCCATTCGAATATAATTTAACGTGATAACTACAAAGCGAAGAGAGAGAAGTAGATAACATTTAGTACACAGACTTGACATCTATAGTGTAGAAACCTATCAAATTTTGAATCAAATCAAAATGGCCATCTGGGTGGTGCGGCGAGTGCTATACACCCGGCCCCGCGATTGAGGGGGCCCCCACCGTGATTGAGAATTAAAATAGTGTTCTGAACGATAATAGCCTTTACACGCACTGAAAGTATACAAGTTTGTTTCCACGTGGCTTTCTGAGCTTCGACTGACGCCGTTATTAGGCTATAATCGCAGTGATACCTGTAAAGGGGGGGGGAGGAGGATGTTGATTTATAAATAAAGAAATCCCCTTCAGACATGTTAAGAGAGAGCGGTGCGACTTCTGGGCGTTAGCGGCGACTAGAAGTTGAGGCTGAGTTCAAATGAACTTGTAAATCATCAGCTATATACTTTTTTCAGCATCTAATGCAATATTTTTTATGCATGCATCTATTATGTTTGTTTATATTAAGTTGCTCAAACAGAAAGTAAAACGAAGATAAATTAAATGATCCACTCCTAGCAATGTACATTGCATTACTGCTTCGCCGGCCTTGATCGGAATGGAAAGAATTAAGGAAGAAGTTTAAATGTAGCAGCCGGCGGATTTGTATATAGACGAAGTTCATAGTATATATTACAGTCTTGTGCAAAATATTGTTAATATAAGGTAAATAGATTTACAATCACTTATCTCACCTACTAGATAATAGCTTATAGTATAGCATATAATAATTTGATAATTCATTCTATAAACTGCTTAATACTGTTAGATATAACCATGTACGCGCCAGGGAAATATCCCTCTGGATGTCAAAAAAGAAAATTATTGGAAAAGAAAAAAGAGGAAAAGCTAAACTTCAAGAAGTCACAAGTAAATTTGTTTTCTTGGCTACGAAGTAATTCTGGCAAAGAAATTGCTTCAATTTGAGAAATTACATTTCAAACTTTAACTGGGGAAGAAAGTTCGGCGCCAAGTACACAGTCTAGCAATGAAAATGTTGAAACGGTAAAATTAATTGAAGAATCCTGTGTTTATACAAATGTGACCGAATCAGAAAATAATGACGAAAATGACAATAACAAATAGGATCAAGAGAGTATAAATGATCCTGGTTTATGGCCAAGTATTATAACTGATAAATTTAGAATGTTTTGTGTTAAAATCGGACTTGTGCGACACAAAGCAGTTTTTGCTAAAAATGCTGGAGATAGATCATTTTCCACTACATGTTACTTGAACTAAATGCCAAATGGTGAAACTCAACTTCGCAGATGGTTAATTTATTCAAAGACGTAAGACTTCGTATTTTGTTTTTGTTGTATACTGTTTTCCAAAAGAAGAGGAAATGACCAGACTACACGATTTATAGGTGGTTATAATAGTTGGAGAAAGCTGCCAAATGTAATCCATGATCATGAACTCTCTAGTTGTCATATTAATTCGTTTATTGCTTGGAAATAATTATTAAAACGACTAAATTTATGTTCGAGTATTGTTAAAACAAATCAAGTTAATATAAGTAAGGAAATGGCACGACTCAAATTACTATTTCAAAGAATTGTAGATGTGATTCTATTTTTAGCGTGTAATAATCTTCCATTTCGAGGAATCCACGAAATAATAGGTAAGTCTAATAATAGAAATTTTTTAAGTTTAATCGAATTATTAAGTAATTACGATCTTGTGCTACTGAATTATATAAACAAAATAATACATTCTAAAAATAGAATTGTTTGTCATTAGCATATAGGTCACAAGAACAAATTATTTCTGCATTAGGAAATAAACAAAATTAAACATGATATAAAAGCATCCATGTACTATAGTATTCAAAGGAATTGTACTCCTGATATTTCCCATAAGAAACAAACCTCAATCATTATTAGATATGTAAATTTTGAAGAGTAAAGGTTAAGTGAGTCATTTATAGGGTTTATTGAAATAACTTATCTGACTGGTGAAGGACTAGCAAAAATTCTATAGGAAAGATTAAGCGAACTTGATTTAGATATTATGAATTGTAGAGGGCAAGATACGACAACGTGAAAGGGAAATATAAAGGTGTACAGTCTAGAATAATTTCTCTAAACCTGTATGCAATTTATATGTCTTGCCTATCATACTCCTTTAATTTGTGATGCCGCTTCCAGCAGTATATATTGTAAAACATTTTTTGGGATATTTCACTGCTTATATTGCTTATTTTCTGCATCTACAAAAAGATGGGAAATTCTATAAAAGCATTTAAACATTACTCTTAAATCATTACGGACACTCGTTGGGAAGCCAAAATAGATTTAGTTAAAACTGTGTATTCACAGTTTGAACAAATTTGTAATGCCTTAGAAGAATTTATTGATGTAAGTAACGATAATACAGCGGTATCCGAAGCTAAAAGTTTATTAGATGCAATACAAGAAATGCCATTTATTTTATGTTTAATAGTATGGTTTGCAATGTTGTCCAAAATTAACACTATTAATAAACTATTTCAAACAAACAATTGTTCTTGACTCGACTTTCAATTTAGTCAATAAAATTAAAACTGAAATCCAAAATTTATGAACAAAATGTAACACATTTTTAGACGAAGCAAAAATGCTAACACATAATTTGATCATTTCAGAACATGTAAAACGAATTCGAAAAAAGAAAAAGATTATATTCCGAATTAGCAGAAGACGAAGTTATAAAAAACCCGGTAGAGGAATTTAGGTGTTATTTTTTTAACACTGTAATTGATACTGTTAATGTATAAATAGAAGATAGATGTAAAAGTATACCAAATATTATTTCAAATTAGTAACTGATATAAAAATTTTAGAAAAATATAAATTAGAGAAATGTTCCAAAAACTTTGTAAAGTTTTATAACAAAGATGTAGATGAGAACCTAATCCAGGAAATTTGTTTGCTTCGGGATTTAATTCTGAATGAAAGGAATGTAAATAACGCACAAGACATACTGCAATACATACTAAATAATAATTATAATGAGTTATTTCTGAATGAATTAACTGTTTTAAAACTATTCTTTACGTTGCCTATTGCAAGTGCTGAGCGCTCTTTCAGTAAATTAAAATTAATAAAGAATTATCTTCGGTCAAGCATGTGTTCAAAACGCTTAAATGCACTTACTGTATTAAGCATCGAAAAAGAAATTGTAATTTTTCTGAAGGAATTGATGTGTTAGCAAAAACAAAATCATGAATTAATAATGTTTTTGTGTTTGTATTTATTTTTTTATTTCACAAAAAATTAGGGCCCCAAATGGCTTCTTGCACCCGGGCCCCTTCATAGAGAAGGTCGGCTCTGTCAGTCGGGCTGAACTTTCAGAAATATGTAAACTCGATAATAAAAACGCAATGACTTAGGTATATCAAATTTGCTATAAGATTTTGTGACCACAAGTGCAGTTTTGTGTCAAATTTTTGTTTCAATCGGTTGAGAAAAACATGTCTAAAATACAAATTCGATTTTCGGATACAGTTATCACATGCTAGGGTTTAATTGCCAAAAAACTGGTCAAGGGTGGCATGACAAATTCAGTAAAAATGTTAATTTCACGCTAAAAATTAATATTTCGTTAAATACCGTATGTCAGTGTCATGCAAGGCGTCCTCTGGGATACCTTTATTAGAGAATATGAGAGAAAATTTTGGGGTGACCACTGCCGCTCGTTACCAACATCAAGTAAGCCTCTGATTTTTTGTCATTCATGGAACATCCTCTTTAGTAAAGTTCCTGCATTATTCAATAAAACATTTTTTGTTTTGACCTTCAACAAGTTCGCGGCGACTGAAGGCTGATTCATCTCCCAGGAAATCAAAAAAGGAAAATGGTATTCAACGTTTCCCTTTGTTATATGTTTATAGAGAAGTATCTGCGATTACAAATTTTTTTTTTTTTTTATTTCAGCTGGATTATTTTGCTTGTCTGTCGGAAATTTTATTATGCAGCTTGCCACTGGTGTAATTTTCATGAGAGCATTTATTAACGCTGCAGTTGGAAGATAAATATTTGAAACAAGCGTTTTTATTTTTTTGCTTTTCAAGTTTTCTAACGAGCAGAGTCTCTTAAATAGAGGACAAACATGCAAGAGATGGTTTTCAATCCTGTGACTAGGGATTGCAATACCGGGATACCGAATACCGGTATTTTGAGCCATTTGTACAATTTCGTAATACCGGTATTCACAAGTTTAAATACCGGTTTTTCGGTATTTACTAGAAATTTTTAAAATTGTCTCCACTATATGTTCAGGTATCGCGAACATAGCAATATAGTATACGTTTTTGTTTTTATGTCTCCCTAGCGGGCGAAATTAATTAGCTAATTAATGGTTTAATTAATTGCTTAAACCTAAATTAGCGAAGCATGGATTATCCCTGAAAGAAAATATTGTATCCATAACGACTAATGGAGCAACAATTATGAAAAAGAAAAGTTGATTGGCGCAAATTCCTACCTTTCCATGTGCAATGATCAAATCAATGCACATGGAATTCAATTAGGAGTAATAGATGTATTATACCAAAAAAATAAAGAACAGAAGAATCCAAATACTGTGGATATAGAAACTTCGGATTCCAACTTTGAAAAGAGTAAGAGTAAGAGTGAGAGTGATATTGACAATGAAGATAATGACAATGTAATTGTTGAAGAAGATATTGCTAATGAGGTTGAAATATTAACCCATCAAGAAATGCTTCCTATAATTTATAAAGTTCGAAAAATTGTTAAAATATTTAAACGTTCCCCTATAAAAAGGTTATATTACTAAAATACATACTAACTGAAAATAAAACAGAATATATGTTAATATTAGATTTAAAAACAGTTGGAACAGTTTACTCCTAATGATGGAACGATTTTTGAAACTGAGAAATCCAATCCAAAAAGCAATAATCGACTTAAACCTGTAAATTAATTTTTCAGATAGTGAATTCGACTTAATATCCAGAACTATATCATCTCTACTTCCAATAAAACTGACTACAGAGGCATTATGTCGTAGAGATTCTAATTTATTAACAGCTAATGCAACAATAAATTTCATGTTGCAGTCACTGAAAGAACAGCACACATTAGTATCTGAAGAATTATATATTACATTGAAAAATCGCACAGAAGAAAGGCATACCGAAATAGAAAATGTCTTATGGTATTTACATAATTCTAATGATTTTAAAACTGAGAATGAAAAGAAGAAAAGAAAATAACCAATTCAAATCTGATTAAGTTATAGTAAAGTTTCTTAAATTTTTTTTTTCCCACAAACCTATCCACATTCAGAATTCGGTTCAGTTATCGAAGATTATGATGTCACTACTGTCGATAGTGAAAAGGAATTGTCTCTTGAACAAAAATTAGAATTAGCGATAAAAAAAATTTCAACGAACCAAAATACAATACAGAAATCAGCTATATCCAAAACCATCCGACCAGAAATCGATTTATTTGAAGATGAGGGATTTAGAGGTAAATACTTGGAAAAAGTACATCGCGCATTGCTGACAGTACCGCTCACTAGCGTAGATGCCAGAAGAGTGTTTTCGACAGCTGGTAATTTTTACACAAAATTACTTTTCAGGCTTAATGATAGTGCAATAGAGGCATTATGTTTTTTTAGATCACATTTCCAAAATTTGTAATAGTACCACAAACTGAATAGTGATATTTACACTTTTTTTGTGATTATATACTGTTATAATTTATAAGTTACAAATTATTTGTTGTGATATTTGCATTCTCTAACAAAACTGGCAAATAAAACAAAAAAACACCTGTGTTTTCTTTCTTTTTCCAAAATTTCTAATACCGGTATCCCGTATTAAGATTTAAAAAATACCGAATACCGGTATTGAAATTTTGGTCCGGTATTGCAATCCCTACCTGTGACATACACTAAAGTTTTTATTTCCTTAAAAAGTACTTTTGAAATAGGTTCACTCAGAGCCGGGCTTCTCAATGTAGGGGCCCGGGTGCAAGTAACCATTCGGGGCCCTAAATTTTTTGCGAAGTATTAAAAAAATACGAACATTTATTACTAATGCATGTTTATTTAATGCGTGATTTTGTTTTTGCTCTTAATTACTTCAGGAAAATTACAATTTTTTGCAATTTCTTTTTCGATGCTTAGTATAGCAAGTGCGTTTAAGCATTATGCATGCTTGACCGAAGACAATTCTTTGTTAATTTTAATTTCCTGAAAGAGCGCTCATCATTTGCTATAGTAACTAGCAATGCAAAGAAAAGTTTTTACACAGTTAATACATTTAGAAATAAATCATTATAATTATTAATTCGTACATATTTCAATATGTGTTGAGCGTTATTTTCATCTCTTTCATTCAAATCCCGTAGCAAAGCAATTATTAGTATATTATAAAACATTACAAAGTGTTTGGAAAATTTTTCTAATTCATAAGTTTTCTAAAGTTTTTATATCAGTGATTAATTTGAAATACATTTAAATCTATCTTCTATCCGTACAATAACAGTATCCGTTACAGAGTTAAAAAATAACATTTTAAATTCAGCAACCGGGTTTTCTATAATTTCATATTCTGCTGTTTCGAAATATAATTTTTCTCTTTTTTCGAATTCGTTTTTCAGGAAAATGTTCTGAAAGATTCAAATTGCATGCTATCGCTTTTCCTTCGTCTAAAAAAGAGTTAAATTTTGTTCTGAAATTTTGGATTTCAGTTTTAATTTTATGGATCAAATTAAAAGCCCAGTCGAGAACAATTGTTTTTACTTGAAATATTTTATTGATAGTGTTAATTTTGGACAATATTGTAAACAATACAGTGAAACTTAAAATAAATGCCATTTCTTGTATTGAATCCAATAGACTTTTAGCTTCAGATACCACTGTATTATTGCATCAATAAATTCTTGTGGAGTAACAAGTTTGTTTAAGCTGCAATAACCGTATCTATTTTAGCTTCTCAATGAGTGTTGCATAATGATTTAAGAGTAATGTTTAAATGCTTTTGTAGAATTTCCCATTTTTTAGTAAATGCAGAAAATAAGCAATATAAACGCTGCAATATCCAAACAAAGTTACAATACATACTGCTGGAAGTGGCGTCACAAATTAATAAAATGTTCATAAACAAGGCACATAATTTGCATGAGTTTAGAGCAATTATTCTAGTCTTGACACCCAGAGGGATACTTCCTTGGTGTGAACATGATTATATCTAACAAAATTAAATTCATTGAATTCATTAAAACCATCAATTGACTGTTGATTTTTATTTTACTTTCCCTTTTTTCGTCAGAATTTTCACTATTGCCGATATTTCTTAATGGTGCTAAATATAATTCTGGTTTAATAATGAACTAAATCTTCCTTAATTCAATTTTAAACTCATTTTCCGGTTTTTTTTTTTTTTTTTTTTTTCTTATATTCAATCCATAACATTTTCACTATCTTTTATCATTATCAAAAGTATAATTCTCCTTTATGAATTGATTTCAATGAGTGATTCTAGCACTATTAAGCCAAATTCCTTAGCAACGAGTCTTGTCTTTTTTAGTTTTGCTATAATCGACACTCTTTAAAGTTTCACACAAAATGGCAACATAGCAAAATTATTCTCAACTCAAGTAAGAATGAGTTTCCCCTAAATTCCGAAAATGAAATTAATTTTGTAACTAGATCTAGCAGTTTTGTTGTCAGAACAAAATTAATCATAATTAACACAAGGAAAAAGGAAAATAAATTTTGCTCTCACTTTAAACCATGTTAGGATCGCTGTCTCACAACACTTTTCGATTTTTTAAAGCCAAATCATTTTTTGGCAATCATTTTTTAAAGCCAAATCATCACAAATCATTTTTATTTCCATGAATTACCAATTCGGGCAATTCGCAATAGTTTACACCTCAGCTCAAAGACCAAATGTTTTCTTCGAAACATTAGTCGCTTAGATTTAATTTTCTCAAAACTCGATATGATATTCAATGCCATAACAAAACTCTAATGGATTTTAATTTATGCAAATTTATACGCCATAAGACTTCTGACTAGCATCACAAAAACAGTGAAGTTCTAAGACATCAGAGTTTAGTTTAGTTATATTAACGTCCCGTTTTAAAGCAACACAAGGGCTATTTTGGGACGGACCTCGTAATTTTGAACCGCTATCAGATGACGAGGACGATACCTGAGCTTGTACCCCCCTCTCCACACCAATGGGAGGACGTTTGGCCAGGACGTTTAACGTGCACCATACCTGCTTATACAACGATTCTTCTGTGGAATCGGGTCTCGAATCTGAAACCCTCTTTTTCCGAAGCCGAAGCCTTACCATCAGGCAACCAAGACATCAGAAGATTCTTTTGTAGACGAGTTGAGCTTATACTATTCATTTCAGTTTCCCTGCATTGCCACTTTTCGACGATTCTACCTTGCTAAGGAGTGAACCGCTAAAGGATGAGCATATTTCTGGAATTCGTCATTCTTTGACCTTAATTCTGCCCCAATGGATACTTTTTCTTTCAGTTCTTTTTTCTACGTGTGTGGATCTGAGTGTCGTCTCTGACCTACTATTTTATTTTAATTCAAAATTGTTTTTATGGCTGGTTCAACTGGCAGAAAAGCTTTCAGGAGTCTCACAAAGAATATTTTATATAATATCATTAAATGCATCCGAAATTATCTACCGTTGTTAATTTCAAAGTGTTATAAAAAATCAATAACAAACAAATATAGAAGCGTTTTAACGTAAAAAAATTATTATTATTTTGTAAAAAAGTGAATGATCAAATTTGAAGAACAGGAATAATTCATTTATTCGTCATGATTTAATGTCTAGACCCCTTATAGTAAATGAAAATTGTTCCAAGTATTCTAAGTTCCAAGTAGAAATAGTATCTTTCCTTCACAATATTATGAATTATCCGTCATTTTTTCTCTTTCTAACTCAGCGAATAATCTGAGTTCACTTTAGTATTAAATATAAAAATCTTCTCTTTTCATCTTTTCTGTCGCCCTTATTTTGACTAAATAAACGCAAATTGACGCAAGCGCAAAAGCGCGGATGGTTTTCGAATCCGTGAATGAACAGTATCTAGGAATTTGTTGTTCGGACATAGGATAATAAATAAAAAAAGTTAATATGCATTAACTATTTAAAAGTTAATGTGCATTGACTAATTAAAAGTTAATAAGTATTGACTAATTAAAAGTTAATATGCATTGACTGTTTAAAAGTTAATGTGCATCGACTAATTAAAAGTTAATATGCATTGTCTATTTAAAAGTTAATGTGCATTGACTAATTAAAAGTTAATATGCATTGTCTATTTAAAAGTTAATGTGCATTGAGTAATTAAAAGTTAATATGCATTGACTCTGTAAAAGTTGATGTGCATTGACTATTTAAAAGTTGATGTGCATTGACTATTTAAAAGTTGATGTGCATTGACTATTTAAAAGTTGATGTGCATTGACTATTTAAAAGTTGATGTGCATTGACAAATTTATTGTACGCCAATGGCATGCAAGTCATTATCATGACAAGTTCATTAGAGAATATGCGAGAAAGTTTTGGACAGACCACTCCTGCTGGTTTGATATTGTGAATTTGAAGTATTACCAGTGGCTGCAAAGCCAAACAAATAAGTTTCAAAACTTTAATTCAGAATTGGACTTTTTATCTAGTCCGAATCTGAATAATTAGTAAAACATTTCAGCTCCCAATAGTTTTTAGGCTGATAAATATAAGGATCAGCAAGTTTAACATTCAGCGGGAAATATTCTTTTGCATATTTAGAATCTAGGAAAGCATGAAAATTGTAATACCATCTCAAAGTCACTTTTATTAAAAATTGTGCATAATGCATAATCTTGAACTTAGACTCTCAGGGAGGTTTAAAACTTCTAGATAAGTCAAAATTTTTTTAATTATTTGACGATTATGATAAGACTATATGTCAGAATTTTTATAAAAGAGATGACTTTTGATCATGACCGCGGCGTTTATCCTTAAATATTGATCATAGACATATACTGTAAATTACAAAGTTCCGTAAAAAAAAGGTGTAAAATGTTATGAAATCGATTAAAATTTTCAGGGGATTAAACTGCAAAAAATACAAAATTAAAATTTTTTTACGGACTCCGTACAAAAAAAATTTCCAGTAAGTAAAATGTGCCGCATCCTCTAATGTAAGGTCATGTACAAAATTTCAGCAATTCAGCCTGGGGCATAAACTTCTTTGGGGGCCCCCACTGCTATATTACTTCAGTAATAAAGAACGTTCATTAAAAAAGACAACGTAAAATAAACTTTCTATTCGATTTGAGGGCCCTCTCTGAAGTGGGGCTCCGGGCCAACTGCCCCTACCTTAGTCAGGCCCTGTGCGATTGTGTTTGTAGAATTTGGCGTGAAAAATTGATCACTAATCGTAGATTAATTCTGTTATTTTTATTTTATTTTTTGCTCTTTCTGATGCGAGGTTGTGTTCTTTTTTCATTTTATTTGTCATTTCTATTCTATAGTTTTCCAAATTTAGATATGTTGATATTTTTTTTAAAATTTCACAGTGTTTCTTTATGTTATCTACGAGACTGAGAAATTTCTCATGTCTCGTAGCTGTTATCTGGCTTATAAAGCGTCACCACATTACTCCCCCTTCAGTTCGTCGGAGGTGAGACGAACGATTTTTTGTCCTGTTTTTGCTGTTATTAGTGGTGATATATTGGCTGTTGCACCTTATCCATTTTTTTTTATTTTTTATTGGCTGATTATTTATCAGCTTCCTTTATTTATTGGCTGATTATTTATCAGCTTCCTTTATTTATTGGCTGATTATTTATCAGCTGCATTTTTTATTGGCTGACTATTTAACAGCTTCCTTTTTTTTTTATTTATTTCTGGTAGAGGGCGCCACAACAGTTGTATGAAGTTTGCGTATTTTCGTCATCGGGTCACCAATGTTGCTATTGGCGAGGATCGAACTCGCAACCTTTGGGTTCGTAGCCGAGTAACAAGACCACTAGACAAAAGAAATTTCTCATGTCTCGTAGCTGTTATCTGGCTTATAAAGCGTCACCACAATGTGAATATCCATCATTTTAATACGATACGTAACGATTAAAATAAAAAATTCAGGGACGCGAAAACGGCAATTTATAGCCAAGCATGGAATGTTTGAATCTATCTTACAAAATTGGGGCAAACATAAATCAGTCCCTTTCTACGCATGCGCTGCCTATTTGCCGTCTTATAACTGGCCGCTTGTAAATTCGGCATAATAATAATAAATCATGCGTAGAAATAAATGGATAGACATTTTATAAAATGTATTTTAGAAAGATGTGATAAGAGAAAATCGTCTACATTTTATTATACAGTTAAAAAAAAAAAATTAACATAAATATTTGAAACAGTTAAATGAATCGTCTGTGAATTAATTAGTTAGAATGTCGTTTTGAAAAATTATGATAAATCTGGCAATAAATTACTTGTATGTATTTAATTTGTATTTTGATTTTTACAAATAAAACAGACAGTCTGAACATTGAAAAAAAAAAAAAAAACCATGAGAATATGTGGCGATTCCAGGATTATGCCCTATAAAGGCAAAAAGGGTTTTAATGTAAATATTATTACACATTTTATATTTTTATAATATGTAACATATTCTATTTTTATATTGGTACATGCAATAAGTTCAAATATCAATTAAGTACAACTCACTCAATTTTAAAGGTACGGTTAAAAACATGCGTTTTTTTGTAATGATGTTGTAGCATAAAAAAATTGTTGATGTTGTAATGATGTTGTAGCACAAAAACTTTCGGCTAAATCCTAGGGACGGGTACCGTCAAATTTGGCGCCAAACTTTAAAGATAAAGTCGCCAGCGTCTCTTGAAAATCGTCATAATATTGAGATATAAAATTCTGAAGATTACAGCGTCCACGAGGCTTGGCGAGAAAAATTTGGCGGAAAATCGCCAAATGGTACCCGTCTCTAGAACTGTACCAAACTTTCTAATTGAGTAAATTTATTTTGAGAGATTGCACAAAAGTTTGAAAAGTAACTTTTGGAAAATTAACGGGAAATTTTTTAAATAAACATGATTTCATTTCGTACCTTATTTTGAACTATTTCACAATTTTCATTGCCCACCTATCTGTAATAGGTAAAGAATTAAAGCATGTTTCAATCTTTTTTTAGTTACCCTGTATCTTAGAAGATTCCATGTGCTCTTCCTTTTAAAACTTGTTGTCGATATGTTTGACATACTTTGAAATTTGAAAAGAAAATATGAAATAATTCATAGAAAGAACAGTTTCATATTTGTTAGTCGTTTTTTTTTTTTTAATTCAAACAACTCTATTACTATTCAGTCCTACTCCCCTCCCATTTTAGTTCCTCTATAACAATGAATGTTAATATGTATTGCATGGCAATATATTTCATCAATAATTCAATTGTTATTAAATGTGTCCATCTTTTCTACAGTGATTAAATATCATTACTGTTCATTTCAGAATTCTGAGACAAGCACTTTTCAACGATTCTATCTCATTAAGGGGAGAGACGCGAAAGGATGAGCGCATTTCCGGAATTCTTTGACCTTGGTTTTCGCCCTATTATTTTTTTGTTCAACTTTTTTCACATGTATGTGAATATTGTGTCGTTTCTGACTGTATTATTTTAATCCAGTCTGCGAGTAATCCGAGTTTATTTTATTGTTAAATGTAAACATCCAATCCTTTCATCTTTCACTCTTATTTTGACAAATTAAATCCATCCTAACGCATGTGTAAAAGCGTGGAGGGTTTTAGAATCCATTGTCAAACAGTACAGCACATTTTAAATATATTTATTATATTCCACATTCAAATTACATTTAGTAGTACATTAAATTTAAATTGCATGCACAACAAATGGAATTGAATATTTTAAAGTTAGAAGTGAAACTTTAAAACATAAGTAAAAAAAAATAGGTACGACTATTTTACAACACTTTAAATATCAGTATGATGCATTTAAAGAAGTTTATTTCATTCCACAAATATATTACACTTAGCAGTACATTAAATTTAAATCACATGCACTACAAATGGAATGAAATATTTTAAACTTAGAAGTGAGACTTTAAAAATACAAGAGGAAAAAATTCAGATACAAGCTTCTTTTTAAATGCTTAAATATCAATACACAATTTAAAAATATTTATATTACTCCACACTTATTACAGTTAGCAGTACATTAAATTACATGCACTATAAATGGAATTCAGTATTTTAAAAATAGAAGTGAAAATATAAGAGAAGACATTTTTAGAAAACAATGAAGTATAAGAGAAGAAAAAATTCAGATATAATTTTTTTATAGAGCTTAAATATCATTGTGACAAATTAAAAATGTTTATTTTATTCCCCACATATTAACTTAAAAGGATATTCAATTTAAATTACACATTAACTGTATAGAACAAATGGAATTAAATACATTACACTCCCGAGTATCTGGTTCGAATTATCTGCCTCAGGCTGGCTTCATGAAAGACATTTTTAAAAAATGCTTCAATTGGTATTTTTGCTACCTCGTATATAGAATTTAGAGAAAATATTGTAATTGCTAAAAAAATTCAAACTCGAGATTTTGACGAAACTTCACGTTTCAAATCTCCTTGAATTCGAAAACCACATTTTCAGAAAATGTTCGTTTGAGACAAAGATAAAAACTATTTGAGCTAGACAGATGAAATTTCGTACCCAGTCTTCCCACTAAATTGGTAGACTTCTATAAAATTTTGAGTAAAATCTGTCTGCCTGGCTGTTCGAATGCAAGTTAGCATGATAACAACAAAACGAAGAGAGCTAGATAGATAAAATTCGGTACACAGATATTATATCTATAATACAGATATCTATCAAATTTTGAGCCAAATCCAACTAGAGGAATTTACCACATGTCAGTTTGTACTTTTAGAAACACGTATATATATGCGATAACTCAAAAATGCAATGGCTTAAATGTATGAAATTTGGTAGGTGATTTTGTGACTGCAAGTGTAGTTTTTTGTCAAATTTTTGTTTTGATAAATTGGGAAGAATGCATCTAAAATCCAAATTCACTTTTCAGACACATTTTCATTTGTTCGTAAATTTTTCTGTAATTTTTTTTAAGTAAGAATTTTTGCTTATAGATTAAAAAGCATGTTTTTATTAAATTATATGAAAATTAAACATTCCAAAAAAGCCTTTACTAAACTTTAAATTAAAGTGGCAACAAGGCAATTTCTTTTTAGTCTGATTATTTGTGAATGCTGCTATTATTTTCTATTAAAAAAAAAAATCTGATGTTTAGAAAATACACAGTTTATGTAAGCATACTTTTATATAAGTCTGCATACTTATATAATTTGTATATAAGTATTCATACTTATATAACTTAATTTTTGCAGCAGATTCTCACTATGCACCCTGCACTGAAGGTGGGCATCTACTATGATCCTCCTATGTGTTGTGTGCAAAATACAAGTTGTAACAGGAAAAGAACAGCATTCCACTCATTATTAATTATTTCATTAATCTGTAACATACTTCAATTGTTGTTGCTGTTCCTGATTATAACTGCACAGTACAGAGAGTATTTGTAAATTGTCTTTGGAGTATGCTTATTGTTTTTTAAGCGTTACACAGTGAAGATTTTAAAATTTGTGATAAATGAAAAAAGTTGATTATGGTGGAGAAATTATTCTTTATACAGCAACTAGACTCTCGTGTAAGATTAAAAACCAGCAACTGCTTCGATGATTCACTGGGCCACATTCACATTTTACTTGGCTTGAAATAAATGGGACTTATTACTCAATAAATAGTGAGAAAATACTAATTATGACCTTGAGTATTTGTATAAAAACTTTGT
The DNA here is from genome assembly GCF_947563725.1 of Argiope bruennichi. Lineage (NCBI taxonomy): Eukaryota > Metazoa > Arthropoda > Arachnida > Araneae > Araneidae > Argiope > Argiope bruennichi. Next base: position 33,157,070 of record NC_079157.1, read on the forward strand.
CTTCTGTCACTGGTGTGCAAAGAAAGGAGTTCATAGAACTCCAACCCATCCGATGTTTTTGTTATTCAACCTATCCTTCTGTCACGTTAGGTTAGATATTCGAGAGTGTACTATATTTTAAATATAGAAGCATAGGTGCTTGTTAAAATACATGAAAAATACACATACATAAAATTGTTTTACAATGATTAAATATCATTGATACATTTTAAACATGTTTATTTCTTACCATATTCAAGTTGTATTAAGTAACACATTCAACTGAGATTACTTTTAATTATGTATTATAATTTGAATTAAATATCTTACAAACATCAATGTTTGTTGTTTGAAAAATTAACCACCTTAAAATTAAAGAAAATAATAACAGAAATTGGAATTATTATTACATGCCACTGAAGAATATGAATTTAACTTGAAATAGCCACACCATCCTAAATCTACAATAAGTAATTAAATTCTCTTTCTTTCTTTTTTTGGACAAAACTTACATAACAAATATATAATAACCATAAAAACTTCCTATAAACAATTTTGAACATATTCTTTATTTTCTTCAAAAGGAACAGTTCTGTTGTGTTACTGAACACATAAATCACAATTATTGAAAAAAAAAAATAATGTTCTGAAGTAATATAATAATTAGTAAAAATAATAAAAAAATGTTTTAAAGATATCTCTAAAAAAATAGCTTAGTAGAAGCACTAAGTGGAATATTTCGAACACTTTGTAACAAGTGGAAAAGAAATCATAACATTCAGTTTTATTTATTTCTTAACTAATATTTATAAAGTATTTTTTCCTCCTCTTCTTTCTGATATGCAAGGAGTAAAATAAAAAAAATTATAAGGATCAAAAATCACCAAAGGTTGTAATTTTTTTTAATATGTACAAAATATTAATTTCCAAAATGAATTAAATGATATTTTATGAGATGATGATACAGTGGCCTAACTTAATTAGAATTGACATCAAAATAAGATTCCAAAACAGCAATAATCAGACGCAAACGACGTATTTCTTGTTCATCACAATTTTTTAGATGCTGTACACAATCATTATATAAAGTTTCTAAAAGTTCCTTTGATCTTTCGTCTAAAGGCTTTTTTATGCATGCAAGAACAGAATAAATCCAGCTACCTAATGCCTCTTCCATTCCTATGGTTAAAAACCATTTATGAAGAAGTTTAAGAACCAGAAATGCTCGGTATGGATTGAAATGAACAACGATACTCAAAAGTGGTTGATGCCCTTCAATTTCTTCACTGGGTTCCTCGTACCTTCCATTATAAATTTTGGAGCATAATTTGCTACCCAGACAGAAAACGCACCAATCTGTCATGCAACTAGGTCTATTATTAGGAAATTTGAGCTTTTTAGGAAATTTTTTTCTCAAGAGAGCTCTTTCCTTATCACAGGATAGTGTTGCTGCAAAATAACAAAATTCTCGAGCTTGCCTTTTAATGCCGGAAGGCTTTAAGTCTTCTAACCTTACTATTTGGGCGATTGGGTATTCAGTGCCATCTTCAGATACAGCATTCAAGTGCATGTGGCGGAAGGCAGGCTCAAGAAAAATACCATTTGGATATGTGTCTTCATCACTCTCTTCTCCAGACATTTTCTGGGAAAAAATAAATAGTTTTTAACATAATATATGGGAATGATTGATTCTTAAATGAAAATTCATAGAATATATTTTCTTCAAACGCACTATTTTTTAATAATATAAAATCTTTAATAATGGATTGAAATTCACTTTAAAAAAAAAAAGAAAAGTAGGTACTCGTGCACTAACTGCATGCGAATTTTACTGCAACAAGCAATTATTGGCTTCATCATATCATTAATCATCAAAGTAGGCAAGTTGGTTTATAGATTATGCTTGTCAATGATATGCGATGAAGCCAAAAATTCGCCAATAATTTGTGTTTAATATATAAATATTGAAAAGAAAAATCCAAAGATTTATAAATTTTTTTTCAAACAATAATGTGACATGCTTAAAATTCACAGCAGGAAAACAGTTATTCTGAATTTATGAGCATGCACACTAATGTCTTTGCATAAATATAACATAGCAAAACATAACATTTCAGGAAAGGATATCAACTTTCATTTTAATATAAAAAAACTATAAATAAAAAGTAGCTATTTATATAAATCAGAGGTGTTGAACCTTTATGGATCAACGTGTCATCTTTTGACTTGTGATTACTGGGAAAATAATAAAATTAAATACTAGCAACTCAAAGCTCTTTATTTACTATGAAAAAAAAATACATTTTGCACTGTATAGAAAGGCTTTAGTTATACATGTAATTCAAATTAAAGCAACATTAGTATGACTTCTTTTGTTGCAGATTAGATGGAAAATATATTAGGATTGCAAGATGTTACTTTTTGTAGAATGCATTGGTCATCAGCCAAATGGTTTCTAAGAAAGTCTTTAATGTTATTCATCTCTGAAAATAATGACTCACGGGCATAGGTAGATGAAAATATGGTTAAAATGGCATGAGACAGCTTCTCCAAACAGTTAAATGTGTCTGGAATCGAATTTCATGTTTCCAAAATTTCGTTCCTGGCATTTTTACTTATATTGCTTGTTAATCTTTCTGTTTCAATCCCACCTTTTTCCTTGTTTCAGTAAATTTTTGAATCCATATTGAACTAGACTGGAAATCAATCAGTTGCATTTCCAATTCTTCAATTTGCAACTAATCGAATTGGGACAAATTCAATTTATGAAATGAAATTACATCAGGGTACATAACAAACTTGAGCGTTTCCGATAATTCTTTGAACTGAGAAAATCTGGCTGAAAATTCCTTGATTGACAAATTAATCACAGAAATAAATTGTTCAATTACTTTTTTTTCGTCTGGTTTCTCATGTACATCTAAATCTTTGATATATATATATATATATTTCAAATTTAGGAATTACTTGTGATTTTTTTTAATAATATCGTTTCTAAAACATGCAATCCAGCGTCAAAAGCGAGAATGAGATCCATCATGACGATTATTTTATTTGTGCCTTGAAGCTTTACGTTTAATTCATTGAAATGTTGGCATATGTCTGTAAAAACATCAATTTTGAGAGTCACATAACATCCAACAACTGTGTATATTGTTCAATTCCCCCTGCATTTTGCAGAAACAGTCTGATTTCTTCCAAGCAGTCAACAAATCTTTGAAGTACGTTCCCGCGGCTCAACTAGCGAATATTATTATACATTAGTAAGCCATTATACATAGAGTTGATTTCATCCAGCAAAGCCTCAAACTTTCGCTTATTTAAAGCCTGCGACGATATGAGGTAGACTATTTTTGCGACTAACACCATTACATTATCAAGAGATATTAAATCACTCTTAAAACACAAGGCTTGTTGGTGAATAATGCAGTGGAGTTCAAGAATCGAATATCCTACATCTGTTTGAAATAAATTAATGAAACTTTTTTTTTTTTCTTTTTTTGCCTACCATATTTGGAGCAACATCAATTACTGAAACAATTACTTTCAAATAAATTTCTTTCAGAGCAAAGAATTTTTAACAGTTGTACAAATATCTATGCCCTTTTTAAAATGGAATGGGAAGACTCGCGTTTGTTTGTAATACTTCATAGTGAACTTTGTTATTTTGAACTAAAATGCAAACCGTTTTGATCAGAACCATTTTTTAATTTAAAATTAATGTATTAAATTAAGGTATCGTGTATGACACGTTCATTAATTTTCTGTCAGAATGAAGATTTATAAAATTACAGAGGTAATATAATTTTAATGTTTCAATTTTTTTCCTTATGTAATAGCAGTAAAATAAAAAGAAACGTGCTTGCACAGATATTACATTTGTAGATTCAAGATTTCACTTCTGAGGTTGTATTAACAGATGTGCTTTCATTTCTCGATAGATTCTGTATGTATACCTGACAATGAATTGGCTGATGAGGCTGCGAAATCGGTTACCAGTCTTTTAAATTACCTCTTTCCTTTTAACAACATCAAGAAATATATATAAAAACCATTCTAAATTTGGAATGGCAATCAGAATGGAACAGTAAAGAGGTAAACGAGCTTCATTCTATCAAATATTCGTTCGAATTTTGGCCCATTTTACCTGGCAGTAAATTGGATACAATTATTACCCGTTTAAAAATTGGCCATACTAGACTTACACATAAGCATTTGTTGTTGGGGGTGCCATCCCCTAGATGTACAATATGTCAATGCCTTTTGAGAGTTCGGTACATTCTTATAGAGTGCCCATGTTTTAATTCTTAACGCATTCAATGTTTTCATTCTCCTCACTTTATTTTAAAAGGCAATCTTCATAAAACGCTGCATCCTCATCTGTTTACCTTTTTAAAAATAATTGGTTTCTTCTACCTTATATGAGAGTATTGTTCATTCTCTTTAAATGCTTCAAATATATACAACAGTTTTTAAAAAAAATATAGAATCGAACATTTGTAACATTGAAAGAAGTTTTAATTAACCTTTTAAAATGTGACCATGCACTTTTTTATGAACCATATGTTTGCATATACCTTATGGTTGGCGCTGCATAATCAGAAATGGTTTTAGCGCCAGTAAAAAAACTTCTCACTAGATTCTTTTAATCTTCTATTCAGATTTCATTTATGTAATGGATTGATTGATTGCTAACGAAGGAAGAAAAGAATAGTGACTCCGTAGAAATCACAGACAGTATCTTTTAATTACTTGAAAGGATGGGAAAGTATTTCCATGACCCCTTCCCCTATACTCCAAAATCCCTACTGTAAAAGGTATTTGAGTTTTATTCTAGCCTTTAATCTAAAAGTGGAAGTGTTTTTTAAATTGTACTAATTACTCCATACCACAGACAGAAATGGAACTATGTTAAAATACCTTTTTTCAGTTCCTTCTTTCATAGTTATCAATTTAAACATGCAATATTATTTATTCTTGTTATACTCTTTAAGACTGATGGAAAGCATCACTAATCATTTGTTTCTATTTTAGTACATCCATCCCTGTTTCAATAGAAGCATATCAAAGTATTCTATTGATTCTATCCATTCAGAGCAGTACAGATATCTACTGGTGTGCATTTAAACATAAAACACATGCACACCAGTATCCTAATGAATTTTTGTATAATCAAAAATAAACAATTCAGTTTTCATTCATTTTGAATTAACATATTAAACAGATGCTTTCTAATTTTTTGCAAACTTCATTCTACAAGCTAACATAAAATTAACTCGATTAATGTATCACAAACAATAATTTAGCATTCATTTTTTAAAAAGATTTACAGGACACACATTAAACTCACACAAACATTAATAAGAAAACTAACTCATAAAAAAACATTATTTTTGATTTTGAAAAACAATTTTCTTAAAATTTCAAACTTTTATTAATTATTTTAAAAAAAGACTTGCATCATTTTCTTCATGTATTGTCAATTATATATATTATTTTTTTATTATAATAAATTATTATTTTATAGTGTCTTTCATCTCTTTCAAGTTTTGTACTGAACTTTTTGATAGTTTATCGTTCTTAATAAAAGTTAAATTAATTATGAGAACTTTTATGTAATATTAACATGTTATAAAAAATTTTTGAGTATGCCAAGATCCTCTTCATAATTTCTATCCCCCCCCCCTTTTTTGCCTCAGTCTAGTCTTGTGAACACTAATTATAAATATTTATCCAATAACTTCCAGCATTTCAAAAAATTAACTAACTGCTGGTCAATTTGAATAGATGCAATATTTCTAAAAGTGTCAGTACTGATGCAGACATTTACTGGTACATCATATTATTTTTAAACATTTATAAACAAAATATTAATAATAATATATTAAGATGTATATTGAAAAACTGCTGTGAAAATTAAATCCTTATAAGCATCCAAGCGAAAAAAATTAAACACTTTTGTACATGCATGCCAAAATAAATCCATGTATTTTTTCTGCATAAGATGTTTTTTGTTTTATAACAATGCCTGATTGAACAATGTTTTGATTGAAAAATTTAATATATATTTTAATTTTAAATAAGTATTTTTTTAATTTTAACATTTATTTCTGCATTTACTTGTCTTATCAAAATTTTTGACAAAAATAAAAAAATAAAGATAAGAATGCAAATTATCACAACCAAAACATTAAGTTAACTTTTAAAAGATTAACAGTAAAAATCTCAGATATTTTCAGCATTTCTAAAAATTAACAAATTATCAATCAATTGGGATGGATACATTATTTCTAAAAATGTCGACACCTATGCAGAAACATAGGATGACCAACAAAATTTTAGAAGGGGTCAACAAAAATTTATTTATTGTGAATCAAAACGGAAGAAAACAATTAGAAATTAATTAATATTTTATCCTGTACTAAAACTATTTTAATATCAATAAATATAGCAAATGGATATTACTGGATTTAAATAAATTCATTGTATAAACAATCTTTGTAAAAAAAAAAGTATATTTTAATCGAAATATTCTAATATGATACAGTAAATTTTAAAAATGGTTACAACTTTGGTTTAGAGGTTCTATCAAGAAAAATAATTTATTCAGAATGCCAATATTACCTTTAAGTAAAAGTCAAAAATTCGATTTGTGAGGTATTGATTAGAATCCATCTCTCTCTTTCTCTATATATAATCAGTGAAACTGACATATCTTTGTTAAAAATTGGCTTAAAAAATTAATCATCAATTTTTTAAGATGGTAGATGAGAAAACTTTTAGTATTTCTTGATCTTTATAAATTAGACAAAGGAGCACACTACACTAGAAATCAGTATTGTTAAGAAAATTAAATATCAAATAATGTTGACAGATATTTATCACTATAATTTTAAAATTTAAGTTGGAGTTAAGAAAAAAACCAATAATATAATTAAATAAATTTTTATAATTTTAAAATTTAACAACCTTGAATTTACTTCTACCTGAAAAGATCATGTCCTGGTACCTGCTGGGTATGATTAGGTTAGTGCACCCAAAAGAATAAGAATTATCTTGAGGAGAAGATTTTCTTACAGAAAAAAAAAAATTGAAATTTTCTTTATTTAAGCAGTGGATAAAGAATTGGAAAAATGGAAGCTGAGTTCAGAATTCTATTAAGCATAAAAGTTTCGATACCACAATGGCCAACAATTCTGAAGACAAAAGATATTATTGTTTTTAATCAATTGTACCAAGTAATTTGCAAGATTTAAAAATCGATTGGAAGAATACATGCAGTGTTTTTAGTTTTTGCATAGAGGCAAGATGTATATAAACCAAAAACATTACTATAATAGTACATTTCTCAAGTTTCTGATATTTTATGACATGAATAACAGATTGATAAAAACTGCACACACATTATTGGAATCAAAGCAAAAGAAGTATCAGTTCTTTGCAAATTGTTAAAAATCACATAAGCATTATTCAGAATAGATTTGAAAACCTTATGATCCTTGGAATGCATAGTACCAGAACATGAAAATCAAGATTTAAATAACATGGCTTTAAAAAGAATGCTGTAATTTATTCAAAATACCCAATCAAGCAACACTAATATCATTGGGATCTCTTGTCACTCACTATAAGTTGGTTTATCTCATTTTTCTAATAAAACAAAGTAAGTTTGTTCAATTGTGGTTAAGTCCGTTTTGTAATCTTCATAACTTAAAAGCCATTTTTATCACAATATGGAAATGCACTATTGAATATTTAGGAATGGTTGCAATCTATTTGTAAATATTTAAATGATTTTCTCACATTTAAATGTGTTGCATATGCTACAATATTTGTACACAAAAAATCTTTGAGATGAATGTACTAAAAAGAAAGTACTAAGAACTTGAATTGTTTAAAGGAAAATTACTAAGATACACAACTCTTTTGAAATGTGTACAAAATAATAGGCTACATGGAAATTTTTTTTTTGCTATTTCATTGTTATACTCCACAACATTCACACAATGGAATATGTAACTGGCAAAAATTAGAGGGATCTCTTCTACCTTTCATTTAGACAAATCATACCCCACACATTGAACAGATCGTGATTCTAATGGGACAGAATGCCACAATTGATATTTCCAAATAATTTTAATTAATTAAAAAGTTACTCAACATTATTTAACAGACATTTATTATAGACTAAATACACATTTTATAATGAGGAGTGACTTCAGTGTTTTTTTGCACTCAAACATGAGCAAGATTTCGCTTCCCCCCCCCTTAACATGCTAAATTTTTTTTTCTCTAACCACCAGCATTGCTCTGAGCAAGGATACAGAAAGAGGGTACTTTTGGCATTTTTTTTTTTTTTTTTTTTTTTAGTTTTTCACTATATAATCATAGCTTTCACTTAATTCCCGTAGCAACTACAGAAATTCTGTAGCTGTTGAAGGGTATGCCATCACAATGTACTAATTTAAGAAGTAAAAAAATACTTTGCATTGAATAAACTGACAGCATTAATTCTAACTGGATCAATGAAAGGCAGAAGCACAAATGAAAGCGTCAAGCTTGTAATGTGTCAGTTCTCAATTATCTCTGAGCAGATAATGCTACTCCTGCAGATATCATAATAAATTCTTATTATAAATAAATTTAAAAAAAAACAATCATGAATACAGAATCCTAATATTGATGCCAAGAAAGGATAAATAATGAAATACAGACACAAATCACAGCTTTAAGTGTTTTGTTTGTTACAAATATTGATTTAAAAAAAATGAATATTGTATAGTAAATACCAATTATAGATAAATCTGGAAAGATAAAAAAAACATTAACATTTTTGTCTGATTTATAATATGATTTAACACATTTGGTTAACATGCTTCTCATTAAAAAAGGATCAATGCTAGAAGGAAATTTTTTCCAACATAAAATGATGTTTTAATAAGTTGATAACAATAAAAAAAAATCAACTAATTTTTTCACAATCAAGAAATTATTTTTCATCATGAAAGAAATCATCAATTTTCAATGAGGCTCAAATCTGGAAGATTACCAGAATACAGTTTATTTTTTAGTCAACTGTAGATTTAAAATTTTAAACAGTCTTTTTTACTCATCAGAAATCTTTCTATGAGAAATTAATCAGTAGCCATTTAATCATGAACTTTATTCATTCAAAATATTATTTGAATTTTGTTCATTTAAAAATTTGGATCCAAGCAAATTATATTCTATATTATTAAATTTTTAATTTGATGGAAATTGTTAAAAAAAAAAGTACCAATTCATTTTCTTTGCTTTTCCATTATGGAAGTACAGATTCCATTTTAAGAATAAATTGAAACTTATTTCATTACTTATAAGTAACATAGATACTGTTCTTGAGAAATACAAAAGCTTTTTAAAAATGTTTTTATAATCAATCAGAACAGACATAATTTTAAGATTTTGGAAGATTTTCTTCAGAATTATATCTGGATGTTAAAATTGTGTTAAATGCCATAAAATGCAACATTATTAATCTCATATCATTATTTTAAAGTAGGTTAATTTTTGTTCCTACTTTTTACCGGCAGTACAGGAAAAGCGGATTCATGGCGGCGATGACGCCAAGTTGTGGCGCTCTTCATCTCGCCTGTTGATACGAGATTCATTAGTTATCCTAAACTGTACGATATTATATGTATGAATGAATAGATTTTTTTGCAAACAGCTTGATTTTAATAGTCGATAAAAGTTCCTAAAGTTATTTATGTTTATGATATGGATAATAAAGAATAGATAAAATGAATGAAAATGCCAACATTTGATCACGAAATTGACACTGCGTTAAGAATTGTAAAATTTTATCACATACTGAAATCGCTTAAGTATCATATCAAAGTAATTTAAATCTCTTCTTCGGTTAGGAGTTCTTAACAACGTTTCTTATGATGTGTATGTAAGAAAATACAAAATTTATACAATAAAAAAAAAGCATCCAGTCTCATTTGTTGAAAATGCTGTCGATTTCAATATTTAATTTCGATAATACTATAAAAATTGACTAGAATATGTCACTGAAGTTTCATTATATAAATATGTAAGCATTATTTTCATATACTTACCTAAAATAATTTATGTTATTATTTTAAAATCTGGTAAAGCTGACAAACAAAACAATGGCCAGAGAAGCGTCACTTTCTCTGCCGACTTTACGATGTCGTTCACTCAAACCGGTTGAACGATAAATTCAATTCTAATATCTGAATACAATTTTCCGGATCCTTCAGATGGAACAAAATCGAAATCAGCAAATGAATATATATAATAGGTCCACAGTGGTATACTTTTAAGAATAATTAAAAATCATTTCATTTGAAAAGTAAAATTTATAGCGATAAATAAAGTTAAAGAAGTAAGTTATTTTCTGAGAATTACTTAGTTTCTTCTAAACATATAGGCCAAATTAGTTGACAAATTTACATGATCTAATTCAAGTCTTTTATCCCTACGCTATATGTCTGCAATTTAAATTTTAACGCAAATTCAATTTTTTATTTTCTTATAATAGTGGATTTAAGCTTTGTAAATAAAGCTATATTAATAAATATTCAGAATTCTCACTTAGTTTAAGATTCTATTTAATTTTTTTTGCTTCATTTACTTCATTTTTTTCAGAAAATTTATCTTCTCCGCTGCCTTGATAAGCTGTATCGAAAAAAATCGATAAATACGTATTTGTTTATTGTATATACATAAATAAATATGTCACCAATTAATTACTAAAACCAGCAGAAGTGCTCCTCGCCAACCCTTCTTACATACTTTAATAAAGGTCTTATCCTCCTTTCTCCGCATAAAACGCTACGCCTTGTGTACGGCCGCGAATTATAAAGCCGCTTTCAGTTCACCATTGCATGCTATTAGTGAACAATAGGTATGGAATATAGATCTTTGGCTTGAATCTAGAATTTTTACTAAATCTGTCGCGATAATACGTATTTTCAACACCTTTTTGCCGGCCGATTCATCCAAAAATTTAGTATAGTTTGGTTTGGTTTAAAGTTTGATTGCTCAAGAACAAAATGTCATAAATACTACGGAAATGTGGCAAGTTTTCTTTAATCCACAATTTAATTAATTAAAAAGTTAGTGTTAAACTACAGCTGTAGTCACGAAGTAACATACCAAATTTGTTGATTTAAGTCATGAGTTATTGGGTTTACAATAACAGATTTATAGTACCGACTGTCCACTGTTTGATAAATTTGGTTCAAAATTTGATAAATATTGTTACGAAATTTCCGGGTTCGTTTGGATAGTGGGAGTTATATGGTGTGGAGAACGCTCAATCAGCAGCACAAAATAAAACAACGACGTTTATTTACACGAAGACACACAGGACAGCCCAAAGACGACAACTATATACAGCACAGAAGACGATTATCTTCAGCCGAGACGTGCAGCATACAAAACTCTACTACAGACAGTAGCACACAGCTTAGTTCAGCACTAGCTTCACTCCGTCGCTGCTCCGCTTATCTCTGGAAGGCCAGTTTTTTATCATCGGTTCCGACTACTCTTCGACTCCACTGGTCCCCGACTCAATTCACCGTCGACTCCCCAGCAGCTGCAGCTCTTTTTATAGGTCTCAGGAAGTGGGGCTAGAAGTCTCTCAACCAATCAGGAACGTTTGAGGCGTAACTCGGTTCCTACTGGACGGCTCGGGAAAATTCTCGATGTTTCGGGTATAATCTATTTTGGCGCCAAAGTCGCCAAGCCGCCAAGCTCTGGGACCTCCTATGGAACCGACTATGCTGGTAAGCCGCCTCACAGATTCGTAACAATATATATGTTTTAGGAACTAAATCTGTGCGTGACATTCACCTAGCGTTTTGGGTTTTGTAATTATCGAAAAAGCTTGTACCCTAACATCCAGACAGATTTCCTGCGAATGGATTTCATTCAAAATTTGACAGAAATCTGCAAATTTGCTCGTAATTCTATATACCAAATTTCAGCTATCTAGTTCAAAGTATTTTTGAGTTCTCGAGTTCACAGATAGGCAGATGTTACACCAAATTTTTTTTTTCAGTCAGGGAGATCTGAAACGTAAAGATTCGTCAAAATTTAGAGTTTCAAATTTTTTGATGATTACAATACTTCTATTATTCTTCTTATACGAGAAAGTAAAAATTGCCAACGATATCATGATATTGAAACAGCTATTAATTAACAAATATGTTATATTAATCTACGATAAGGTTCGGAAATGATGCGGTTGTACAGAATAAAGTAAGGTTTATATTCAGCCAGTTGCAATCCATCCAGTAAAACCACACATGCACAAAAACTGACGTGAAATTAAGCAACACGGCTTTAATGTTCAGCTATTTGGTCGAATCATGGACATGAAGTTTTTTTAAAACAATTTATCTGGAATCAAATATAACCAATATTTCAGGCTAGCAGCTGCTCTCCTCATGCGACTAGCGTGAAATAAACCAGATAATATTTTTGTATTGAAGGAAAAGGCTAAATTTCTACTAATGTCGTTGCTAGTATTTTTTATCGTTATAATACGATTTTATTAAATGATTTATTAAGAAAATGCCTTCAAAGAATCTAATGTAAAAGTAGATATTGTTATATGATTTATACAGCAAGTTATATTTTCTCTCAAAAATTTCAGATCATTGTTTTTTTTTTTTTTTCATCCATCATTTTTTAATTGAAATCCGAAGCTCGTAGCTCTTTAGTAACGGAAAACATTTAAAAAATGGACCTGATTAAAAAATGCTGTGAATAATGCTAAATATTTTTACTATCTATAAATGAATGATTTGTTAATAGTTTTAACTTAACTTATCTAAACTATTATTAATAAAACAATGAACAATTGAAATATTTTTTTAATGTAATGTTGAAAGCAGCAGCAAAGATGACTCAAATGCTGCAAGTCTTATTAAAAAAAATTATATTGGAAATAGAATATTGTGTATAAAATAAATCAAAATGCCAAGCTAAATTTATAACTTTCTTCTCGAGTTGGACATTCAGAATCCGTATTATCCCAAGAAAATGTGATCATAAAACCATCAGTGTAAAAAACAGTCAGAATTAGTACGATGTGAGCTGATTGGTAGGATTTTCTAACTCGCACTAACATCCCGCCGTTCATTTTTACGTAGACTGAACGCCATTCACTGAATGCAACATCAAGACAAGGGTTTCAGGCTCATGAGGGAATGGGGAGTTGGACCATGGCCATCTCCGGAGGACCATGGAATGAAACCACCTCACTTAAGCGGAATGATCCAAGATCAATAGCTTTAAATATCTAAATCTCATCTTTCGCTTAGTAATTTTCGTTTAACTTAATTTCTATCTGAAAATAAAAATTCCATAAATAATTCCATATATTCATTCATAAATTTGGGTTAGGACTTTTCAGGGCGTCAAAAGTTGGCCATGCTTGTTTATAAAAGCTAAATGCTTGCAAAATTTTTTTTATATAATATTAATCTAAATTTTCTCGCATATTCTCTAATAAAAGATGTTGCCCTCAACCCCCTCGCATAAAATTGGAGACATTGGCAAAGGCTTTGAATTCCTTGCATAGCATTAGCAAACAATAGATACGACATACAGATCTTTGTTGTGAATTTGACAGAGAATGAATCTAATGAGTGATCCTTGGCGAGTGTTTTAATGATTAACTTCTGGCCTGCTGTTAAGAGTGTCTGAAAATCCAATTTTGGTTTAAAACACGATTTTTTAACTGACTGAAACTGAATTCTGATACAGATCTGTAAGTGTACTCACAAATCACATACCAAATTCTATATATTTGAATAATTGTGTTTTAGAGTTATTGTATTTACATGCATTATGAAAGTACACATAGAAGGTCACCCCCTTGATGGATCTGGTTTCAAATTGGATAGTCATCCAAACTTTAAATATTAAATTTGGTACTCCAATTTATCCATATCTCTTCGTTTTGTAATTATTGTATTAATTTATAATCGTCCAGCTGGACAGACATATTTCTTCTGAATGGATTCTGCAGAAATTTCGATAACCTACAAATTTAGTTTAAAGTTCATATAACAAATTTTATCCGTCTAGTTCAAAACGCTTTCCAGTTACCATGTTCACAGAGAGGTAAAATGCCCCAAACATATTTTTTTTAAATTAGGGAGATGCAAAATGTGAAAATCTGTCAAAATCTCGATTTCGAATTTTTTTACGATTACAATATTTTCTGTATATTTCATGAATGAGAAAGTAAAAATGCATAATATGATCTATTTTTTTAAGCAAGAAATTGGCATTCATTGAAAATATTTCAATTATCATTATTTAGATAGTCAATTCAAACTGCTTGGTTAAATAATTTTGAATCATTTTACTTCTCGTATAAGAAGTACACACAAAAAAAGTATCGCAACCGTAAAAGAACCTCGAAATTTTGACAAACCTCTGCATTTCACCCCCCCCTTTTTTTTTAAAAATCACAACTGCAGTATACGGTGCGCATATAATGACTGTTAATTGGCATCTTAAAATGAACACATCGTTCAAAGTAGTTGCTTTTAGCATGCTATAACGGGTGCACCTCTCTATATAGGTCAATCCTATAGATAGGTGGCCTTAAAATTCACCAATGCGCTGGCAATTTCCTACGTCAAATCTTCGATGAATGACATAGTTTGAAGCAGTGCCAGATTTATAAGGATAATTAGTCATTAACTATAGGTTTAGGATATTTTGGGGGGCCGTGGTGGTAAGGCCTCGGCTTTAGAACGGTATGGCTTCAGGTTCGAGCCCCGATTCCACCGAAGAACCGTCGTGTAAGCGGACCTGGCATACGTTAAATCCGCCGGGGCCAAACGCCCTTCTGCTGATGTGATGTGGAAGTTTGGAGAGGGAAGTACCAGTTCAGGTACTGTCCTCGTTATCCGACCACGGCTCAAAATTACGAGTTCCGTCCCGAAATAGCCATAGTGTTGTTTAAAATCAGGGTATCAATATTACTAATCTAGGATTTGTTTTTCGCCAAATTTAAATCTATTAAGTTCAGTGCTTATTAGTTGGAGCTGCATCTTTTATAAGAAAATGTATAATGATATAAATATTTTGTTAGCAAGTTGAATAATAGTTTATATTTTTCTACAGTAGCACATGCAAAGTGGAAAGGATGTGCATTCTATTTAACACCAAACCTATCGCGAGCGGTCAAATGACCTTTCTTCTATGGCAGCTCTAATGTATCTGTAAAGTGCCGGTACGTTAAGTGCACAAATTTCTGTAGTTACAAATTTCTAAACCATTCGGAAATTATACGTTATTAATTAAGACATAACATAGGCAATTTTAATTACAAAGACAGTATTAAGCATTATTTCATTCGATAAATATTTTTCCTATACTTACCTTTCTTCTCACATGCTCTTATTAAATCGATGATAGATGCTTAAACACACATAAGTATGCTTTTCAACCAGTCCAGCGCAGAGACAGGAAACCGTTATTCGAGCATAAGAGCAAGTACAGAAGACTCGAATCGTCCATTTTCTTAAAATATCGTTCATATCTGGAGGATCCGGATTGTACTATATGAGTCTTTTCAATTAGATTTCAATTTGTATGTTTCTATACTTTCACAAATTTATGCTCAATAAACTTACAGCATGGAATATCTTGTTTTCTTTGTCTAGATGAAAACTTAATATATTAAATGCATATTTGTTTCTAAATCATACTTCAACTATATACATTCATTATTAAAATTTGAACTGATTAAAACTTTCGGTTGGAATCTATTTTTTCCAAGATATATCATCAGCTAGGGGAACCAAGCAGCAAGATGGCTACTAATAGGAATAATTCACAGATCTCTTCATTCAGGTTACTATGTAGATACAAATGACTTTTGTTATTGCAAAGTACAATCAACATTAATAGTTGGCTGCATTTTACAAATACACATCTCGATATTTACGGCAGATTATGAACATTTTCAACCACCAAAGAAATAGTTTGAGACTGAAAATGGTTGCAAGTTGGACATGGATTCTGACGACAGTGATCTTCGGTATTTTTTATTATAGATTAATTCAACCTGATTAGAATTTTTTAAACCAATTATAATCTCCTTAATATTTTATCTGAATTTTTCAGGTATTTCATTGGTGGGAAAATAATTAAATTTGCTGTTCTTCCAACGTTCGTTATTATTTTACTATATTTTCTATCATACTTTCATTAGAAGAAAAGTGAAGAGAAGAATTGGAGGAAGACATCAACAATAAGGTAACTTTAAAATATTTTTAATATATTTTTATTCTTAATATGGCTACTAGAGCAGTTTCAGAGACTGCTCTAAAATATTTTTTCCGCGAAGTCAAAAGATTTCATCTCCGTCCTGTTAAAAAATTGAGTTTTCAATTTGATCCTTTTCACGAAAATGCGAAAACGGTTAGGTAAGTTTTAATTTCTTTTATAATTTTAATTATACAAATGTTAATTTGGAGTTGAATATTTATTCATTTATTATTTCTGTTATTCATCCCTTTGATTCTAACGCAGAAGAATTGTTCGTCTGTATAATATACGTGCAGGTAAACGTGTTAAACAAGCATAAATAATTATTTATTTTTAAATACAAATTTTTACTAGTAAAAGTTTCAATTATGAAATAATAATGTTATAATTTAAATATTGCTGCTGAGGAAATATTTCCTCGTGAATGAATGTTTTATACATAACCAGGGAGTATAATAATAAAGAATAATTATAATAAATTCAGAGTGGCCTGCCGTCCGGAAAACCGGGAAACGTCATGGATTTCCTGGAGGTCGAGAGATATATTATAAAACTAGAAATTTTTTTATAAATTTGTAATTTTTATCGAACATGATAATTAGCTGGTATTATTTCATAAGAATGAAACGTTATCATCAACTAATGAAAATCGAACTTTTACTGACAGTGCAAAACAGACTATGGAATAGAAAGATTAACCACTATATCTAATTTATTGCATACATTTATAAATATATAATATTTTCGAAAGAAGTATTTTTTTCAGAGCGACTCTTTATTAACAAGAAGACATAATTAACAAAATTGATTTTGTGTACTAAGGGAAAAGGCAGCCTAACTGAAGCCCAGCCCTTGTTCTGATATGATATTAAGCTTTATTAGGTCTCTTTTATTTAAAAGATGCATATTCTTCCTCCCTTTTCTTCCTTCGAATGTCAAATCGATCATACCACGTGTTCCGAGTGCGAAAGTATGAATTTTGAGTATTAATATTCAAAACTGGTTTTAAAATACTGACCCATTATTATAATTCCAAATCAATTTATTTTAATTAAATAAGTATCCCCCCCTTCTCTTAGATCCTTTTGTTGATTTATGAAGTATAAGACTTTGTTGCTATTATTTCTGTAAAACATTTTTATTTTTATTTTTAAACATTATGAACAGATTACTAAATTCTTTATATAGATGGGTGCTACGGATGATATGAAATACTCTTTATTGCTAATATTTTTTTCAGCATTTTTAAAATTTTTATGTTTGTTTTTAAAA
The DNA here is from genome assembly GCF_947563725.1 of Argiope bruennichi. Taxonomy (NCBI): domain Eukaryota; kingdom Metazoa; phylum Arthropoda; class Arachnida; order Araneae; family Araneidae; genus Argiope; species Argiope bruennichi. Next base: position 33,174,629 of record NC_079157.1, read on the forward strand.
TTTCCTATACATTCAACAATATGCTCTATAATCTTAAAATAATATTAAACAAGAAATTAATTTGTTTGATTTATTGTAGATACACATGCTTCTGGTAATTTTTTCACAATTATTTTAAAAAGAGAAGGACAATTTCTTATATGGTTTGATGTATGTATAACTGTTGCCACAAAAATTTACAAAATTCATTCATTACTATCTTTTTTTGTAACTTATACCTTCAAAACATTTTTCTTTTTGTGCAAAAAAGAAAATAATTGATTAAGACCAATTTTCCACTTTTTTTCTTATTTTATGGGTTAAGCATTGAGCCAGCATACCAGTGATTTTTATTTTATAATAGTTAACCCTTATTGTGGCAAGATTGCTTTTTTGAAGAAAAGCAAAAAAAAAAAAAAAAATGTATATAGGTATGTATATATAAAAATGTGTAAGAACAAACATTTGGGCATGTGTATTTTATAATAAACATACATATTTAGGGATATAAATAAATGTATATAAAAATTATTTTATAGTGGTAGTATATTTTTATAAAGTTGTATGTATCGTATACTATACAAAATGAACATAAGGGTTAATGAGCTAAAAGTCAATGCAATTTTGATAACATTGAAGAATTCTTTTTATTTTGATAGTTTCATTTTGTATTTGTAAATGATTTTTTTTCTTTCTATTAGTAAAATTATTATTCAGCTCCAATTGGCATGTTGGTAAACAATGTAGATAGGGGAGGCCCTATTGGAAAGAAACAAATCATTTCATTCTTAAGCACTCCACCAATGAGCATATATTTTTGTACTGCATTTTTCTTGAGTAAACTTGACAAGCAGTTCTGAGATATGACTGGTTGGCTAAAAGTCATTCTAGATGGGCATCTATCTTCTAATGTTGGTTAATATATATTCAAAAAAATGGACAGGGTTTTATATAATTGAAGCTTATCTGAAATTCAATTAATGAAAATGTTTTCTTTTTCTTTCTGAAAATTAAATTATATTTTACATTGATTTTAGTTAAAAGAGTAGAATAATTTCTCAAATGAAGTTAAAAACACGTTGTATAATAATTAAGGAGAATGTTGTGAAGATATTAGAAACATCCAAAAACTGTCAGGGAAATTTCTTTTAAAATACCCCTAGAAATGTCAGGGAAATTTTTAACAGCAGAAATGCTAGCCACCCTGTTAAAACTGCTCATTTCTTTTTGAGATTTATAATTGTACTTTCTTCATTTTCCAGCATCTGTCAGTTTTAAAAAGTGATATTATTTCAGTACTTTATTTCTAATTATATTTTTCTTCGATATTGTTTATTTTTATTATCATGCTTAATTAAATTATAAATCTTTAAAAAAGATTTTTATTCAAAACTCAAACTTATGCCTGCATATAAAAAAAGCATTTCATTACATATTAGAATTAAATTCATATTTTAAATGCATTATTATTATCTGTACAATATTTTTGGTGGATTATCCATAAGATTTATGCAACAATTGTTACATTATAGATTATCAAAATATAAAGTTATTATATTTTGTTAGGAAACAGTGATAAATCTTGATTTAGATTCATCTCTTGTTTTTAACATTTCCTTCTATAAATTATATAATTAAACAGTTATTTATTATTTGACATTCCATAGTGACACAATTATTTGTGAATATAAAATAGATTTGAACCAAATGCTCCAGCTATTTAAAATCAAACAATATTTAGTTGTAATACAGTTAAGAGAATGTTCCAAAGATATTAGACTACAGTGTTTTAGCTATTATTGAATATCATTTTATTTACTTTTAGCAATTAACAAAACATTAGCACAAAATTTATTTCCTATTTTAAAAGGAATGAAAACTTAAAATCTGTTTATCAATGAATATATTGGTATTATGTTTACTTTCTCTACAAATATGCACATTTTCATTTGGTTTAAGCTTACATTCTTTTCATTTATTTACTGTGTTACACAAATCAATATACTTAAGTTACTCTAAAGCAAAAGATAAAAAAAAATAATACTGATTAGCATTCAGATAATAAATAAATATAGCCTTATTTCCATCACAAAATTTTGCTTACACTCTTACTTAGAAAATGAAGAAATTAAAATAATTGGGAATTTATTTAAAAATGGTTATTTGGTACAATTAAACATTTTGCAATTCATGAGACTCAAGCTATGCTATTTAACATATTGTGAAAAATCTGAAAATGATACAAGATTTCTAGTCCATTTAAGGGTTTCACATTAACACATTCATCTCAAGACTGCTGTTCTTGGTTTTAAGATACTATATTATTTCTATATTTATTCTTTTAAATATTTTTTTAAATATTAAAAATTTTTTTTTGTCTCGGTTGTCATTTAAAAATATGAAGGAAAAGGTTTTGATCATAGAGCTTCAATTAACTCTGTTTCTCATGCCATATCTGACACATACCAAATTACTCCTCCCCCCAATAATTAAACAATTCTATGTCTGAGTGAAAATTCTTTTTTTGCTATTTTCCTGCTTCATTTTGGAAATATTTTTTATTTTTGTTTGTGTTCTATTTTAAATTGTATTTGTGTATCTATGTATTATTTTATAATTGATCTATATTATTTACTAATGTTAACAGTATATGTTAGTGTATTTGATGGTTACAGGGAGACCACATTGTTTGGGAAAACTACTTGACTGGCAGAGTGTTAAAATTTGTTTATACATCTTGCAAAAAATGCATTTTTAATTTTTTAAGTAAAGATTCAATGCTAATGATTTTTTAAAAATTATATTTTATGAATATGCTTTAATTTGCTTGTTCTAATGAATATTATTTTTCTTTTTTAAAAAAATAGGGATTTCTATTTCCATATATCATCAAAAAAGATCCGTAAAACCAATGAAGGCTGCATATTTAAAGCTGATGTAGTTAATGATAGATCAGAACCAATTATTAGTATTGATCTAAGTAAGCTATTCAGCACATTTAATTTTAAATTGATTTTCATTTTTTTATTGACATTTCATATTGGTTGTAATTAGCTGTTATATAATCAGTTTATTTGTGTTGTCATGCCAAAAGTTTTTAATTTAAATTTTTATATTTGTCATCTAAATTGATTTTGTCATTGCTCACTGAATTGTTATGATTTAAATATCCATTTATGACTTTTTTCTACTATTTGATATTAATTAAAATTACCATGGAAGCAATTTTGGTTTATATTTGTTTCTCTTAACAGTTATTCAGTTAAAAGAAAAGTTACTTTTCAGTGTATTTTTGATATTGCCATAATGTTTTTTACAATTTGTATTTAATTTTTGTTAATAAGGACTCGTGCTTCTGTCAATTTAAAGCTCCACTGTTTAATTGCTGCTAAATAGTTTGTTAATTTAATACTTTGGCAACTTTCTGCAAAACTGACACTGAACAGATAAAAGAAAAGGAAAATATAAACTACAGTTTTGATCTATTTGTAAACTTATCACATTGCAAATACACATCTGCACTTTTGTTTGACATTGAAATGAAATTTTGAAACAAAGAATATAAAACTTATATGTGATGATTTGAAAGGAGCATGGTATAGAAAAGGAACATGATTTTATAGAAAGGACATTTAACTTATTTTTTTGGTATTTGTGTATCAACTACATGTCAGCAGTATATTGCTAAAAAAAACCTACAAGGATGTCATTTTGATCTATTGACTGTGTTTGCTAATGGTGTGCAATTAATACTCAAGTATTGTTTTTTATACATATTATTAGAATAAGAATATAAGTCTTAATTTATTCTCTATATCTTAAAAATTTTCAAAAATTACCCAATGCCTCCCCCCCATTATTGGTGTCAAGAAAGTGATAAAAATAAATTTTTCTTTAAAGAATCATGAAATTGTATCTTAACAAAAACCCATACAATTTTTACAAAAATAATATGTATTTTCTTAATTATTTGTATTTCATTTTAGGTAACGGCCTGAACGTTTTGTTCAAGTGTTCAAACCTATCACCACTAGAAGTTGCCAAAGAATTTAATCAAATTGTTGAAAAGTATGATGTTCCAGAAGATGATGGTACATCTAAATTGAAAGGAGCATTATTAAAGAAGGCTACCAAAGCAAAGAAAAGAAAGTAGATTTATACTTAAAATTTGTTATTATAGTCAACTATGACGAAAGAATCGTACAAAGCAAACATTAACATCTTTAATAAAGTTTATGACCAGCTACCTGCTTTTGTGGATATTTTTGATGAAGAGACATTTTATGTTTTTGTAATCTTTTTTACACTTGGAACTTTCCTTGTGGCATTTATTTTATCTAGATTCATTACTATAAAACCTGTCGAATAATTTTATCACGTTTTAAAATAGGCAGCATTCTTTATAATGGCATGACATTAAAATAGTAATTAGTGTGTGGATTCTGAAAGTTAAATGCATTTATCCATATTTTTCATGCTCTTTTGGTATTTTCTTATCTTTAAATATTGAACTAATTGCTTACTTGAATTTTAAAAATGATTAAAAAATGTAGTTCAAGACTGTTGCTGGAAAGTGTTGCTATGAAATCTTTGATAATCATTATTTGAACAAAATGTAATAATATATTGTAATGTAAATTCTTGCCATATTGTTAAGGATAGTTTATGCTTGGTATTTTTATTGGATGCTAGATGTCTAGTCATTTATTACACTTTATTTAAGTTTCATATTTTTTGTCTCTTGTAACTCCAGAATTCTCAATCATATGTGCACTCAGGTAATTTAGCTGGTCATCCATTGTCATCACATGCACTGCAAAATCATTTTATCTTTCACTCATTGCTTGTCAATGGTTCTCAGTTGATTGACAGTACTTTTCGTGCATGGTCTAAATTGTGCCCAAGCTGATTTTCCATTATAATTAGAAGGTCTTTTACATCTGAAAAAATAGGAAAAGTAAATAATTTCGCAATGCTTTATTAAAATTTTTTTCTGACTCTCTGATTATAAAGAGAGTTCATTTGAAGTAATTATATTTATCTGGTTTGTGAATGGCATCTCTTGTTAAAAATTATTCTGAAAGCAAATAAGAACCCCTGTCTTCTTGCCTTTGCTAGAAATGTATTTATGAAATAAATGAAATATCTTTAATCATTTTGTGTTTCTGTACATTCAATCATTCATTGTTTCTTCTCTATTATAAATCTTACATAAATTACTTGATGAATATTTTTGTTATTTAAAAAAATTAAAACATTCATGTTGAAGACAATGAGTAAATTTAAAAAATTAACTAAAGGTAGATAAAGCAAATCTAAACCATTATCATTCTAGGATATTCGAACTGGAGATTTGAATCTCATTAAAAAAAATTCTTTTACTTCATATTTTAATTCAAAACCATTTTATAAATCAATTAATTTCATCATCCCCCCCCCCTGTAATGTCTAAACAAGTCTCAAAATTTAACATCTGCTTCTAATTCTTATGATTGCTAAAATATATATTTTTTTTAAGTGAAAAACTAAATTATATTGGAATTATTGAATAAAATATTAATCAAGGAAAACACAAGAGAATTTGATATTAATACCCACTTTTTTTTATAGATTTAAGGAGAGAGTTTCACATACTTGAAAAATTGATCAAGTTGGTTACTATTAAGTAAACAAACTAAACAGAAGCTAAACAGAGTCAAAATTCAGGACAACTAGTCAGAACCTCTTGTCATTTTAAATGGCCTAAGACAAGGATGTGTTCTGGTTTTGCCTTTTCTACAATCTTACTTTTCAAAAAATTCTAGCGTTAACAGTAGATGAACAATTTTTAATAAACCTGCAAATTTTTACATTTGCTGATGACATTGGTATTGCATCTCGGATCCCAGAAGCACTTAAACAACCTTCCTTTATTTGGAGGTTGAAGTAAGTAAGATACATCTTGTCATTAATCAGAAAGAAACTGAATGTCCACATATTAATTTTGTAATAGGAGAATGCATGTTTGAAACTGTCAATATCGACAAACATTTATACTCTCAAATGAGAATATACTGAACAACATTATGGTAGAAGTTCTTAACAGAGTTGCATCTGCAAACAGATTTTTTTTTAGTTCAAAGATCTTTAAAATCTAATATCATCAGGGAGAAAAAATACTCATTTACAAAATGGACTGGACCTATTCTCATATATGCTACTGGGGAATGGGAAATGACTGGAAGGGATAAAGAAACTTGCTGAATTTTAAAGAGGAATTTTAAGGAGTATATTTGGTGGATATAAATACGGACATATATTGGAAAAGAAGAACCAACCTAGAAATTTACGAACTATTTAAGGGTTGATGTTTCGAGGCTGTAAAATTGCTTCCCAGTACAGTTAATTCTGTCGTAGGAAATAGTTTTATGGACAACTGTATTGGAAGCTGGTCAGGTACCATGACAGTGACCCAGAATTTTGCGACAAAATGGATGATACTACTATCTTCTGGAATTTTTCAGAATCAACTACCAGATTTTTATGATAGTTATTTGTTGAAATAAGGTATTTATGGAGATAAAATTTTGTTCATTTGGAACTGAAACATACAAATGTAGTGAAATTCTTATAAAATATCTTTTCACAACAATGGCATAGTTTCCATGAAATTGAAATATTAAGCAAAAACTTATTTTAATGAAAAACATAAAATGTGATTACTTACCATTTTTTTCATCACTGGATAAAAATAAAGCTGTTAATTTTATGCGAGGAACTTCTAACAAGAATTTCATATATTCCAAGCTTTCTTTCAGTTTTCCTAAAAAATTGAAAAATATGCTAGTTTTCATTCATAAGATGTTACTAGCCTTATTTGATGAGCGTTTGGTTAATATGGATTGATAGAAATTAAAAATTTCAGTGAAATATTTTGTGCAACTATATCTCATCTGCTTTTGCAACAAAATATTTTGAATTTTGATATACATATAACACTTAAAATTTTAGAAAGATGTATGCCGCACTGTTCATAATGCTATGCATTTTCCTAATTTGCTGCCTGTATCTTCATACATCCAATTATATCACGGTAAAGAACAGTGGTATTTTAAAATGGGTGTATTTTAAAAATTATTCATATTTGCTTGATTTTGAAATTAAACTTAAATTATTAGTAAAACATAATTATTACAATTTCATTAAAATCATACTTTATGTCGAAACTTACTCAATACAAAAAAAATAACTCGATTCTTCATATTTTGATCATTGACAGTAGAAAAAAGGCCTGGATAATATATTGGAAGGAAAATTGGAAATGATTTGAGTTTCACTTCAGCAATAGAGTGTGTTGTTGTAAAATTAATGTATTGCTAATTGCTTAAAACATAGTTTAAAGAATTCGTTAAAAATAGAAAAAAAAATTATACTGGAATAATATTGGTATCTTTGATTGTAAAATTAATGTAGTGTTGTTAATTGCTTAAAATATATTTTAAAGAATGAGTTAAAAATAGGAAAAAATTATACACAAAAATATTGGTATCTTTGAAAATATACTTTTTTTATTTTTGGATTATATAAAAAAAATCACCGCAATATTTTCGGAAATCATCACAGGCACCAAAATTTAGTTTGGTTTTTAATTAATTAAAATAATAAATATTTCGAGCTGCACATTTGTATCCTCTAAATTATATATGTGCCTAGTTTGGTAGATCTAGGTCAAATTGTCTGGCCTGTGAAGTCCTAACTTGGAAACACATATACGCAAGCACATACACTTTCATTTTTATTATAAGTAGAGATGAATATAATTGGAAAATATATTAATTTCACCATCGAAATTAAAAAAATGTTATATACCTGATAGTTTGAATTAGTTTTACTAGTTTAACTGAAAATAGTTTAATTAATAGGTATTTTAAAGTATAGTCTTTTCATGAATTTTGGTTCCTTCAAAAAGGTATGTGGGTTCTAAAATTTCGATTTCTTAACGCCTCAATCGTTCGTGCCCATACCCGGGCATCGAACTCTAAGATAATTAAATCATTCAAAGATAATACAATTTGACAATTGCATATCATCACAAGCGCTTTATGTATTCAATGAATTTTTAATTAAATCAGTGGCTTTCAAAAAGAACTGATAATCTGTAATTAAAAAATAAAACAGTTAAGGGGTTAAAATACATTCATTTAGCCATCAATCTACTTATTATCTCCTCCTAGTCGTCTACCAGTAATTTAGAAGTTCAAATATAATATATTAAAATTTAAAACTGCCATTTTTATTTCAAAATGTCCTATGTGACGATGAAGGTGCCACTTTTGGAGAGTACCTGGGTTCGAAATTCGCAACCTCTTATATCTGAAAAACTTAAGAAAAGTACATAATAAAACTGATTTTAGCTAAGAGAATTCAATTTTCCGAATAAGTTGGTCCACCTAATTTAAGTATTAAATTAGTGCTAACAAAGTGGGATAATGGGTGAAAAAGAAATAGAATGATTAAAAGAATTGAGATGCCTTGTATGGAATAAACGCGCCGCCAGTTCTACTTCAACGCTACGTCGTGTCAAGGTAGGGGTCGAAAAAATATCGCATGTCACTAATGTTATCTGCTATAATGTTAAGATTTTGCAAGTTTTCTTGTATATGGTTTTTGGCATGCAACAATATTTCCTTATTCACAGCTTAGTGGCAAGGTTCCAGCAGGAATTCTCGGGTCAAATAACCCAATTTGTTGTATGCAAGGATATTTTATTTTTCTCATGTATTCTGTAAGTTTCTTAAAAAAAAGTTTTTAAAATACATTCTGAATTTTTTCCTCTCCTTTTCAGGAGCAAAAAATCCACTGACGATGCAATATTTTTAGTATTCCAGTTTTTAAAAATATCATTATATTTATAGTAAAATAGGAACTATTTCATAAAATTGACATTTACCTGCATTAAATAAATATTTGATGGCTTTTAATAAACTGCTTAAAAGAGGCCCGTCCAGTTTGTTCGTTAAAAGTTTTGGTAGTTCTTGTGGTTTTACAGCTAATAAACAGGCAGCTCCATTCTTACTGTTAGAATTGCAGTTGTTGGAAAGCCACACTTGTAGGAATTCAAACGGACTAACCTGAAAATAAAGATATTAGTTAACATTATTTTAGATTATTAAATTTCCAGTATTTATATGAAAATTATGTTACTACTTATACAGCGGATAGTACTATATAGTTTCTTATAGCAGAGGTTTAGTGGCTGTTCTGAAAAACTTTAATCATGTAACGACTTTCAGAGCATATTTTCGTTCTAGAGAACCAGCTAATTGCCTAAATGCCAATTAATCCAACCAATTCTTCCACCAAGAAAAGATTTCTGTGACATTTCTTGAACTTGTCAATGTTTTTTCTGAAAAAATGAAACTCTAGATCTTAAATCGTTAATTTCAGCCAACCGAATTTAAAGGAAGATTGAGCATTGCATTTGTTTTGTTATTTCATTGTAACTGTTCTTACTTATTGGTAGCTTAATTTTATTAACTCGTTACTTTCGTTCTGAAAATTTTTTCACATCTAATTTGTATGTCAAGGCTATCTGTTTCTCATCAATAGTTTGTTGTATGAAATCATTGCCGCAGTTCTTTGTTTGGAATCTCATATGGGGTTCAATTTGATGAACTCATGTTTTGTCAATCATATGTACCCCTCCCCCCACACACTTCTACATTTTTACCAATAAAATCAGGACCAGACAATTACCATGCCAGTCAGAAAGATACATGGTCGAGGTTCGACTTCTAACATATCTCACTTCATATCTACTACACTGTTTAAGTAATCGAAAGGTTAAAGTCACAGGGGCATGAAATGGCGTTATATTCAATAGCATATATAGAGCAAGTGCTGCTTGGGGCATTATATGAGTTTTTTTTAAATCCTCAGTTGCCATTAATAACTTAACTACTTTAGATGGGCACCCAGGTTTAATATTATATCTTTTTATTCCTTTATAAAGTTGGATTTAAAACGTGACAAGCATTTATAGATGGTGACACAGATATTGTTTCCATGGTGCCCTCTATGATTAGCGTCCGAGATAACTATTCCTCATTTCTGTCACAGGACATAATTGTATTGTAACCAAGAAGGGTTATCACCTATAGTTGAAAAAAAAAAAAGTCACCAGCGCTTTTAATTTTCCTTATAGATGGCAGAGAGGGAACAGCTTCCAATGTACTGTAAAACTTCCTTCGTTACGCCACTGGCACTGTCATTATACTGCAACAAAGCAAAGATATCTACGTAGTATTAAGAAAAGTCAGCAGAGCTTTTATATTTTCCTTATAGATGACACAGAAGGAGAGCCCTAATATTGGCAACAGACTTATGGAATGCGATGGGAAGAACATAGGGTTTTAAAAGTGAAATATTATGTAGTGGCTAAAAATAATAACTTGTCCTGGGCACCAATTAACTTATGTACAGACGACACCAGCCTTGAACCAAATATCAGTTCAGTAATGATCTCTTCACCGATGAATCATAATTCAGTCTGACAATGAAAATGTTTTCTTGATATACTTTTATCTAGAGACTTATAGATCTGGGACTAAATCTTCTTTTATACAACATCCGAGATACGCGACAGTTAAAGAATCATGATAAAATCATGCTAGAATGGTAGCATTAAAAGTGAAAGAATATCTAGTCTATTTTTATTAACAACAACAACAAAGTGTAATTTCTAAAAGTAATACTCACTCTGTGTAGTGCCACGAATTTTGTTGTCATGGAATGTTCTTCATTTTTATATTCTTCTGCTTTTGAAAATATTTCTTTTGTTGAATGTAATACCCGATTTTCGTCGTTGTCTTCCACCGTTTCAGTTTTTGAAGTTTTACTCAATTCAGAATACATCTCTTCGATTTTTATTGGAGAATTTGAAACTTTTTCTTTTATAAATGATTCTCTATTGTTTTGCTTATTGATACTGGAATATTCCAGCTCACTTTGAATTTTGATATTTTTGAAACCTGTCTTAGTATTGGCTTTCTCAGAAGGCATTTTCGAAATATCAAAATCATTAATCATAGCAATTGATTTAGAATTTCCTTGGGATAACTGATTTTCAGTTTCTTCTACTATAACTTTTTCCTTTTTTGTGTTTGCTATGGACTTGTGTTCCGTTTTAAAAATACTCAGCATTTCTTTCGTGTTTTTAGACAGCGGTCTCATGTTGTCGTCGCTTACATGGCAATCGCATATTTCATCAAGCATTTGTCTCGGACTCTCTGTTATTTCTTCAATTGCCAGTCTTTTACTAGTCTTCCCATCTTCAGTACTGAATGCCGATTCATTTGTATCACCGTTGTGTAGTGTTTCTGATTCTAATTCTTCTATAACAACTTTTCTCTTTTCCTCAGGTTTCTGAATCATAGAGTTTTCAATTTGTTTCAATTGATCCTGAAATAAAATAAATAGTAAGCTAAAATTTCAATGAGCTATAATAATCCATTTAATTCATTATTTTATCATATGTATGCATTATTGAGTTGATTCAACAATTTTAACTAAATTTGACAATTTCTCTAGCTACATCACTCGCTTTTGTATCATTATTTTGTAACGATGGTTTGTCCGTGGAGTAGAATTTAGTAAAATTGTTTCAATACTACTATTATGCATCGTTGAAGGTCGAAATCATCGGATTTGAACTTAGAAAACCATCTTTGGCATTTACGAATTTCTAATGCGTTTGGATAAACAAAGCACTTTTTTTTTATAGCAACCGTTGCTTTACTACCTTTGTGAAATTCAAAAAGTATACAATGCTGGATATGTACCTCATCTTGTATTTGATTGACAATTTCACCATACATTGCAAATAAATAAATAAAAATTAGTAAGTGAATAAAAATAATAAAAAAATAAGATTTAATTATTTACGTATAAACAAGTCACTTTAAGCTTGAAATGTCTTTGGCATGACTTTGAAGCACATAATAAGTTGATAAATGACTAACGAATATAGACATGCTTAGAAACGACATTACTTTCCTGTCCTCCTAATCTATACAATAGTCTTTCTGACAGCAGATTGGGATATCGACTAGATGGCCTAGATCTAAACTATAATATTATATTGAAAGGTATTTTTGCTTTTTTTATTAAACATATAAATATATATGAAGGTGGGCAGAATTAGTTATGTGATCGTAGGTATTAAGGGAACTCCGATTATTCAATTAATTTAAACATCTATTTTTATAAAATGAGAGTGTGCGCGGCATAGAAATCGCTCTTATTACTGTGTGTCCA